>NC_056743.1:769108391-769213391 GCF_019279795.1 Protopterus annectens | reverse complement strand
GAGAACCTCAAATACAGCTCATACTTTCCATACAGAAAGCTACACCAAAGCTCAGACGCTAGTGCAAAACCAGCATTTGGTAGAGCTAAATAATCTAAAGCCAAGCGTTTAAGGCACATTGTGTCAAGTCGTATCCCATTTAAAAAACACTGAAACGACATGCAAATTAATCTGTTTGGATACCTCAATCTTAAGACCAGCTGTGCACTTTTCAACCCTCAAGATAACCGGAAATGACATTCCTGCCTCCCATTACAATGTCTACATCATTCCAACTATAAAAACAAATCAACATTCTGTATTCTTTCACAAGTCTTCCCCACCCCAAAAGTGTCTGCAAAGTCTTGCTGGCAATTAAAGTTGCTACTAAAGAATCTACAATCTCAAACCTTCCAAGTAAGGCTACAAACAAGTTTCTCGAGCGTTTTTACTACTGGTCCACCTCAGCTAACCACCTCAGACAGCACAAGCAAAAGTTCATTATGTCCAGATGCTTTGCAATACAAGGAAACAAACCCAGTAAATACCAATAGCACTGCTTTTACAACGAAACGTAGCAAATAGTAACGGATGTTAGCTGTATCCTAACACCACTGATTGCACCAAGTAACGAAATGCTCGGCGGAATTAGACCACTAAAAATTTCAGTTCAACTTCAGAGTAAGCTTTCTTCAAGCTGCCTTTCACAAATAAAAAAAAATAAGTCACACACAATCTGTTGCAGGATATAAATACCACAACCAACCTCTAAACAAGAGCAGTTCTTCGGCCAAGGAGAGGAACGCAGAATTAACGGGAACTCCGAACGCCAGAACCGGTGTTGCTCTCCAACTAATCTCCCTTTAATCCGTGAGTGCAGAAGTAAAAGAGAGGGTTCCAGTAGCAGGTAAAATTTCCAAATATCAGGAAAAAAGAAAGGAAAATACCTGTCACTGGTCCCTCTATTTATTGAGGGAAAAAAAAGAAAATAAAGTTGGGGGTGGAGTATTACCCAAGTGGTGGCTCTGATTGGCTGCCACCACTTGCTTTATCAACATCTTTTAAAATCGGATTTTCGGCTAAAACTTTAATGTGAACTTAATGTTAAAACATGCTGAATCGTAACTCTAGAAGGTAAATTACAAGTTAAATTACGATTTCAGCATGTTTTACATTAAGCACAACTATAAATCAGCACTAGAGTTTCTTGCTCTTGTGGAAGGCACTCGGGGGTAACAGCTTGCAATTCATATCTTCTCATGGTGCGCTCGGGTGTAAGCACAGAGGCGCCATGAGAAGGTATTCGGGGTTAATGAGTTAACAGGAGCTGGAGGTAAGGAGTCAGGGGTCAGACTAGACTCTGAGAACATGTCATCTACAATGTCTAACACAGGTGGAATAGCTAGAGGCCTGTGTTGAGGTAGTAAAAGGAAGTCTCTGAGCCTCCTCTTAGATTCTGAAAAGTCTTGGCTCTCCCAGTGGAAGTGTTCCCTCATGGTATGCAAGGTTTCCCCAAAACAGTAGTCCTCAGGAGGAGAAGCTGATGGAATTGATTCTTAAGCATCAGAATCCTCATAGGGGGAGAAGAGAATATTCCTGATCAGAAGAGGAATCAGAAGAAATGGAAACCTGATCTGAAGATTCATAGTCTGTCTCTTGCCTAGGCCTCTTATCAGGAGGGGGATGGGAACCCCTGATCAAGGTAATTAAGTCTTCGGCCATTTTGAGCACCTGGTTTTTGGGCATGGAGGCCTGTCCATGTGGCTATTGAACTTGTTTCTTTGCCTTTAAAGGTGTTTTAGTCTTTGCCTTTGAAGTCGGTTTAATATATAATTGTTTAAGTCTGAATACACCCTCAGAAGCCGATGCCTGCTCAGCAGCTCCGGACCCATCTGAGGGAATAATCTCCGAGGCTCCAATACCTTGAGTTTCCAGCGGCCTGGCCGACTCCACGTGGGAGAGTTGGTAGTGGCCTGCAACTCTAAAGTAGCGGGCATCAGGGGCTGTTAAAGCGCCTCACTGAGAACTGGCGAACCGGCAACTTGCTTAGGAGAAGCTTCATTGTCGGTTTTGGACCTCAGTTGCCTGTCTTTTTCTTTGTGCTTTTTGTGAACTCCGGTAGTGGGATGGCTATCTAATGACATTGTATAATTAAATCTTCGCCCAAAATAGCTTAATGCAAAATCGTATCGAAGCTTAATAGTGCGTTGGTTAAATCTAGCACAAAACCGACAACTAGAAATGTCGTGGTCAGGGCCTAGGCAAGGAATACAGTAAGAATGAAAGTCCTTATGAGGTATTTGCTTCCCACAAGAAATACAATTATTAACTTTTTCTGACATCGGTCTGGAGCAAGAAAAAAAAGTTTCCCCAACGGGGTACTTAGCTTTTAATGAAGACTTTGGATCTGAAACTCGAACACGAAAATCTCAGGAGTCGGCCGACCGGCACTTGCGAACTGCTTCTGCTTCAAGCACCGCGCGGCAAGAAAGACTGAAGAAAATGGTGTCGGCTGCATCTTTTCCGTCAGTGATGACCTGATGTCAGGGAAGGGGCGACAGCGGCCGACACAGGACCCAGGACTTTGGAGTTTGGGCCGACTGGGGGCAACCTGCCGGCAGGATAGCCCAAATGTAATGACTGCAACAGTGAAACACGGAGAACATCAGGACTACTGCTGCTGCCATAGAGACAGCACTTGGAAGAATTAACTTGTCTGGAGACAGATGGGATAGAATCTGATGAAACTGACATCTGAGTGTGTCTATGTGATGAGAAGGTAATGATGCAATTTGTGTTGTGTTCAGATGTGTGCCAATAAACTCCAGCATCTGTACCAGTGTCAGACTTGACTTGGCATAACTGACCGTTATTCCCAGTGAAAGACAAGTATGGAGAAAATAGTCCCTGGATTGTTAAAGGAGATGCGAAGACGGGAAGGTGAGGAGCCAGTCGTCTATGTATGGAGATGCTCTGAATCCTTTTAGTCTCAAGTGAGCTGCCACCACTGCCACACATTTAGTGAACACCCAGGGAGCTGTGGTGAGTCCAAGGGGCAGGGCTCTGAATTGGTAATGATTGGCTCCCAGCAGAAAGCGTAAATATCTTTGGGAGCGCCTGTTTATTTTGATGCTATAGGAAGCAACCTCTAGATCTACAGAGCACATCCAAATGCCCTTGTGCAGAAATGGCAGAATGGTCTGAACTGTAACCATTCGGATCTCTGACTTTCTTGTACTGGTTTCAGTTTGCTTAGATCAAGAAATGATCTCAGGTCCCCTGTCTTTTTGGGCATTAAAAAGAAATGTAAGTTCAAAATCCTGTTTGGTCTGGTAGGACCTCATGCTGGATGACCTTTGTCTAGTTGCTTTCAAATTTCTTGTGCTGCTGCCTTCCTCTGACTAGGAGGAACATTGGGAAGAGTCCTTTTGTAGATTAGGAGTTGGGAAAATGGTATGAAGTAATCTCTGGATATTTTTAGCACCCAGATATCTTTAGTTATAGGAGCCCAGGTATTTCGGTGCAAGGACAACCATCCCTAGACTGCCTCCACAGGTGTCTAGTTGGGTAATGCTGATAGGGCCTATCTGGAAATGAATCTCAGAAACCCTGATTCTGTGGGCCTCCACCATCTCTAGGGTAGCATCTACCATTAGAACTCCCTCCTCTGACTAAGCTGTCTCCATGCGGATATTGGAAAGGTCCCTGAAATCTGCAAAACTACATCTTCTTACCACCTCTCTGATTTCTAGAGAATGTTCATTGAGAGGTAGAAAACTTGACTCTCAAGGCAGAAAAGGTCTTTCCTTCTTGTTTGCTGTAGGTAAGCACTTTTCAAAAACAGACCAAACAAAGATATTCCATCAAAAGAAGTTTGATGAAACAGGCTTAGAAAGGCTCTGCAAAGTCACATAGCTGCATTCAGGCATGTCTCCTTACGTAATGCATGAGGAAGCCGTCTGTGAGGTGCTTTCAGCTGTGTGAGAAATCAACCTCATGGACCCATTAGAAACTAGTGGCCAGCTGAGATGATCTTCTTAATTACTCTGCAGACGTGGACTCAGAGAAAGTAATTTGGTAAAATCTCTATGTAGCCTTATAAAGTGTGCCAAACAGTTAACAGACCTTAAGGTGAATGTCACTGTGGCAAAGAATCACTTTCTGAATCTTCCAGTGTTTTGCTAGCTCCTTTTTAGTGGCTGCCGCCAACACTAACATCTATGGGGACTGCTTGCTCAAGTGAAATATGTCTTTGTGGGGAGCTAGGAACTTGTCAGGTTGACTCACTATTGAGTCAATGGAATCTGGCTTCTTCCATGCCCAGCGACAGTCCAGATCAATAAGTTAATCTGCCAGGGTGGGGGTGGGGTGTGGCGGTCACCCAAAACGTAGATGGGTCAGAACCAAAATCCTCCAAAAATACTGACTCCTTTTGAGAGACATCAGGTGGTGGCCTGGGAGACTCTTTCCTCGAAATCAGTATCTTCAGTAAGAGATTCCAATGGGGAATCAATGTGCCTCCTACTATACGTCCTCTTCCAATGCATCTCCTTGGGGGGGGGATGTTCAGGGGAGGTATCAGAAGAGCTCAAGGAATAGGAGGTGGATCCAAGGGATGACAGACTGGACTTCTTGAAAGAGAGAAAAAAAAACAGCCTCGAAAGCAGGTGGACCCAGAGAAGCAGTGGCCCACCCACACCAGAGCAGCGGCTGCCAGTATGGGTAGATCATAACTCTAACTGGATCTGTGCCTGGAGGAAGGAACTGAGCATGAGCTGTCCAGTGATAAAGCTCCAAAGGGTGCGGGATGGATCCGATAACATCAGAGTAGATCCTGGCCCCACTGATCAGACACCAATGCTTCAGCTCTGGGACACGTTCTGATCTGAAGGAATAGAAGCAGAACTGGTCAGGGAAGTTTAAATAAAGGAGGTAATTCTCTTCAGATCTGACTCCAGAACTCTTGAAGCTGTCAGTTTCTGGGGCTCCAAAACTGAACAACTGATCGGAGAAGGCACTGTGTAAGTAGTGGCTGGAAGACTCATGGATTCAAAAGTGGATGAAGCTCAGATGACCCCCATCTGGATCGGAGGAATTTTCACATCATCCTATCCATGTCTGCTTCGGAAAAACTTCTGGAGGACATGGTGGATGATGTGGTTGACGGGGCCTAAAATGCTTTTTGAGAGTTTGCATAAAAGGGTAATGGAACCAAGAGGAGACTGGATCTAATAGAAACTCTGGTGAATGAGCTCTGGGAGTGTATGATGTATGCACAGGACTTGGGATCTGTAACTTTAACTGTAGTGCTTGCTGAAATAATGACCAGATCCAAAGATTTTCGATATGGAGAGTGTACTCTCAGGTCTGAAGTCTTTACTAGGAGTTTCAGCACCTGAAGATGACACAGTTGAAGGAAAAAGTAGACCATTGAGTATCAGTTTGTTGCCCCTATCAGCTAAAGCCCTAATAATGAAGACTGCACAGAATGAGCAGCTGGTGTTAAGATGGCTGCTCCAAGACAATATATACACTCCTTGTAGGCATCTAAGTTACAGATTTTATGAGCACAAGAAGTGCATTTTTTTTAAAACCGGTTAGCTTGTCAGCCATAATAGTAGAAAGGATGATTTTTTTTTTTTTTTAAGAAAATATTATAGAAAGAAAGTAATACCAGCAACAGTAATCAAGAATTACCCTGTAAAAATGGTAGGACAGAATAGGTATGATCAGAAAAAATTTACCAACTATGGTAAATTAAGAATATACTATACAAGTATAGAAACTACTCTCCTAACACAGAAAAGGGAAACTGTAAACTAAGAGGAAGGTTGTAATAATAATGGATACAAATTTTCGGTAGGAAAGGTAAACTTTTCAGGTAAAAAAAAACTGTTGAAAACTCAACAAAATGCTGCAAGATAAGGATCCTACATCTAAGCACGATGGTGGAAAATGAGATGCGAGATATTGAGCATGGACTAGGGCATTATGGGTAGGAGGAGGAGCTCGAGAATTGGATCCAAAGTCTGAAGTATGTGGCCGAGTCAGATACAAGGATCGGATCCATAAACCCCTTTCACTAAGGAAGAATAAAATGGACAACATTAGATCAGATTATTATCCCAGGAAGGTACTACATTCAGGATAATGTAAAAAGATAAACAACATCTAAAGTGCCTCTCTAGTTCAAGGAGGTCACACCTCCTCACAACCAATGGCATCTGAAGATGGGCACTTACTGATGCCAAGGCCATTGGTTATAATCCAAGAATGAGCTGTACAATCATACACTAATGAATATTTTATCAGAGAATTACCAAACTGCGACATGAAAACTACTCGGTATTTAGCTGGAAAACAATTACAAAAAATCTGTCAAACAACACAGATTACTCTGTGGTTTAAGGTAGCCAAAATGTTTGTAGTTCTGCTTAAATGCCAGGCATACTGTGCTTATGACCAGGTTTAACAGACTGTGTAATGCTCTCTCTTTTCTAAACATTTGTGTGAAACAACGAACACTGGAAAACAATGCAAGACTAAATTGCAAGTACAAAAACTGTAATACCTTTTCCAAAACCTTGGCTATTCGGGTTCCAACTTGTTCAAACGATTGAGGAGGATATTTATCTTTAGCCAAACTTTGTAAAACCTTTACACAGAAAGAAAAAAAAAGGATTATATTCAAATCATTATTTTCTTTTTAAACAGCAATCAAATATAATTACAGTTGGAACTAATGTCATTTTTGCATGGTTATTTCTTAATGTCACCACAAGCAAAAGTATATGACATCAGAATTATAGGTATGGTATCAGAATACTACCTAGATTCATTATGCATCTTAAGTCTTACAGCATGCATCGATACAAAGCATATTTCAGTTTCAAAAATGTCAATATACTATACTATATTAAATATGAGAATTTGTAAGCAACTGTATAGCTCATTAAGTCCTATAGTTTTGTCATTTAACTTTTCCTCAAAATCTGTGCTGTGCATAACAGTCATTACAATTCAATGCAGGGAATTCAAGGCATGAGCAAACAAGCTTCATCCTGTAGTCTTGGACTGACGTCCATAATCCATTTGCATTTTGAGTTACTATAAGTCATTTAGGCAGTGCTCCCAGAATATATTTTGAAAAGATTCTTGCGCCTAGTGTGTTTACATGACTAACAAATTAAAAAAAAAAAAACATGACTAAGGTCTGCTGAGCTATGCAAAAGGAAACATCCATCAGAACGCGTCGGTGCATAAACAGATTATGATCGCGGGTCAAACACACTTTTTTGATCCAGAACACCTCGGTCGGCGAATGCATGAGTGAAAAATCAAAACGTCGGTCAAGCGCATTGACATCAGAGCCAGCATAATACCAAAAATAACCGCATCATATCCTTTTCTTGCCCCAAAACAAACTAGACCTAAAAGAACAATCAACCATGTACAATATATCTAAAATACCAACAAGCACAACATAAATATAAACTCAACATATACAACATATATGGTATGCTGTAGGTACAGAGATGACAAACTCAACCCACACAACACAATCACACTCAGCAACACTTATCAAGAATGCCAAAGACTGCGTACTACAGGATCTTCAGTTATCCATTTATTGGAGGTACAAAATGTGGATATGTTCCAGCAGTCATCCCAAAAGCTACACTAAGGGAGTACCCAAAATGCATGAGGCAGGAGATGGCAGCCTAACATGCTCCTGGGAGCAAAGCTGCCTCCTGCAAGGATGCATTAGCAAAACCAGCTGGAACTAGAGGCGGCTGCCTCCAAAATATCCCCTAGAACCCTAATGCACTGAACCAAGTGGAATGCCTCAAAATATCTGGAGGTCAATCCCAGCTGGAATCTCACTAGATGCAGTAGCCTAGTGGAGCCTAATCCCAGCTGGAATCTGAAAAATAATGATAAATAACAAGCCAATGCAAAGAAATCCACTGTTCTGCAAAAATAATGACAAATAACTGCTGAGTAGCCAAAACAAAAGAAACTAATAACTGCTGATATGTCAAGACTTTGCATAATCTAAAGTAATAAAAATAGTTTGCTTGTGTATTTCTAAAGTATAAAAAAATCTTTTCAAAGGAAGATGTTTACCTAAAAAATAAATGAAATGAATGTTAAATTTAAAACCCACACTAGAAACCACTTTAGGCATAAGGAAGAATTGAAATAAGTGGTGATCAAGCCAACACGAAAAAATTAAGAAAGGCTCAACTGCTTAGAGGCCTGCAACCCAAAAAACCAGAAAAAATAGAGTAATCTCAACTCGGCAGCAGGCTTGGCCAGCAAATATTTCAACTCGGTTCCCAAAGGCTTGTTGTTGTAGAGCAGAGGAGTTGAAGAAGCTGTTCTCTCGAGATGTAGAATGTATTTTGCCTTCTGTGTTGATGCCACATGACCAAACTGTTGTCTAACCATAGATCAACACCTGCCTGGAAATGCAGTAATCCTTGAGAAGACTTGTCTACAAGCTGGACTGCTAACACAAGATGCTGATCTGCTTTGTCTCTAGTCACGACTTTAGACTTGTCCTTCGTCCACTTTCCGTTCTGAGAGTATCCTGTTTAGAATCTGACTCATCCAAAGTCTCACATCTGGTCCGCCTCTGGCCGGGTCACAGAGTCCACACAGTGTCCTGATTGACCTGAGCCCACCACGCAAAATTTTCCCTAGATACAGGTATTACATATGACAGAAGACATTCAAGAGCACCAAGATACAATTCTATCATTTTTTTGAGATATTGAAGGACTGTCCTTGCTACGTGCCATGGGAAGCACCAAGAATACAAGGAAAAGGGAACCCTATGGCTTGGAGGGATTTGTCAGCAAGGCTAGCCCGGACTGAAGAAGAGATGATGGTGGAAGAGAAAGGATCGGTCTTTTTTTTGTCGGGTTAGAAAGAAGAATGGCTCACTTTTGTCCCCAGGTTAGATAGGCTTTCTTGTCTTGAGAGAACAATGTTTTGGACTTTTTATTTACTCTTTCTTCCAGAAGACTGCATCTTTCGTTCACTTAATAGATTTGTAATATTAGCACTGCTTCGTCAAGCTTAAATGAGCCAGGATCCTTTTGTGGTCAATAAAGGATAGAATTGTATTCTTTTAGCCTGAAGAAAGCTATGGATGCAGAAGGCAAACGCAGATAACAGAACTCTAGTAGTTAGTCTAAAGGGCAATGAGAGGGCAGTGGTAGAAAGTCCCTAGTCTGATAGTGTCCTGAAACTTAGTCTCTGAGAGGTAAAGTTGGCCTCATGAGAGGATCAAAGTTACCATGGGTAATCCTTGCCTAAAGTCAAAAGTTGTTGTAACCCAAACATTTTGAACTTGTTGTTATTTTCCAGAACCAAGTGAGGATCCATAAATCTTTGTTGGTCTCCATTATTCCTTTAATAAAAATATGGCCCCTATTTAAAATCTAAGACTGCCTACAGCATAGGAACCATTTAAATCCACAAGAATTTGTTTTAACGAAATTTGCTTGGAGGCCTCTTATTTGTTGAAAGGATTACCCACCTTTAGAAAGGCCAAGGTAAAATAAAACTCTTGATAAATCATATCCAATCCAACACCCAAGCAATAACCTTGGACCCCGTTTTCTTTGCCAGAAAGTATGACACTATACAAAGGTGCTGTAGGCGAGTTCTTTACTTAGTCTGAGTAGAAATTGGGCTCACCCTGAGGGAGCACCCCTGCCCTCACCCCTAGGCCTGAAAGAGCCCCTGACCTCTGAGCCTGAAAGAGCTGACCTCTGCCCCCCTGTGCAGGACTGGCTTAGACTAGACCTAGACTCATAGCCCCTTCGTCTGCCTGCCCACCCCTTAGTAGGCCACTTTGGACTAACAACCAAGAAGAATCTTTGTAAGTTTGCATAGACTTAGCCTTGTCTTCCTTTTTCTTCTGCACCAACTCAACAGAAAAAAACAAGAATCTGCATAGCAAGGGCATTCCAATCCCTAGTTTTAACATGTCAGGATAATTTTGATCCAAACAAGCCAGGCATTTGCGAAGAGAACACATCCTAGTGCCTGCCCCGAAGGCCTGCCGGTTACAGCCACCACATTGCAAGAGAAGACAGCATCAAAACCCTTGCCACCACTATGCACTGTAACTCTTTACCAATGTATACCTTACCTTGAGCATCTACAATCACCTCATTTCAAGCAGATAATTTTGATATTTTAACATATGAAACTGGCAATTTGAAGCTTTAGCTCTGTTTGGGGTTGTTCAAAGTATAAACTCTTCTTTTATCATTCCAAAGTGGCTGGCCAAAGCTTCTTCTTGGGAACGGGGAAGAGTAACCAGCCTCTTACCATCCCTTAGGCCTCCCTAACCTAACAGCGGTCTGCCCTAGGAGCCTATTCCTTTTCTGCCTTAACATGGCACCCTGTAATACCCTGTAATACCTCTTACCCTGTAATAAAAGAATCAGGATTAAGAGAAATCAGGCAAAGCACATCTTCCACCACAGTCAAAACAGGACACCACAAACACCACATATAGCCAAGCCTCTATGAATTCCAAAAACAAAATTTCCTAAAACAAGAGAGTCCCCTGACCTTCCCATTTAAAGTCTCTCTCTTCTGGGCCTCTTCATTCTAGTCAGAGAAAAGGAGAAAGGGTCTCAAGCAGAAGGAGAGAAGGAGAGAAGAATCATCAACATCAGAAGAAGAATATCAAGGAAGCAGAGTCAGCCAACTTAAAGACTCAGACACATCCGACCTGCTCATAGTCCCCACACCTGCTCATCCTAGGCCTCTTATCCAAGGAGGCATAGAGGCCTCAATTAAAGTAATTAAAATTCTGCCATTTTTTAGCATGTCTTGGCTGCTTAAGGTTGAAGAAGAACTAGGGTAGCCACCAGCAGCTAAACTAGAGACTGCCTCTAGGAGAAGCCTTGGAAGCAGAAGAAAGAGAGCCTAGACACAGGAGAGGGGGAGGAGGTAATCTGAGCCCTGTAGCCTGACCTGCCTGCCTCTGTAGCCACATCCTGTATCCACATGACGTAAAGCCTGGGAGACTCAGAGATTCTCAGAGAACCACTCGGTTCCTGACCTCTATTTAAAGAACCGGAAACCGCCCGGGCGCCTCGGCAACTTGTCTAACCTAGCTAACTCTTCTGCTTTTGCAGCTTCTTTGAGAGGCGGGCGGAGCATCCGGCGGCATATTGTAATGCACGCTTCCCAAAAACCAACCACTGACACATTCCAGCCTTTCCTAAACGCGAGCGTTTATTAAACCTAGCCAAAAGCGACCCACAACGTTGTCGTGCTCAGGTCCACAATATACACAACACATATTATAGTCTACGCGGAATCACAGGTCCCACAAAATACAGTTCACTTTTTCTGACATCCGGTAAACCACTGAGGCAAGAAAAAAAAATATTCTTTCCCCAACGGTACCACCAACTCTGACTTGATCTGGAAAACTCCAAAGGAAAAATTTCAGAGGCATGAATTTGCACTGCACTGCTTCTGCTGCGGACCATGCAAAAAAAAAGGCCGAGGATGTGGCGTGCGCATGCATTTTGTACCGTTTCTTCTGATGTCAGTCAAATGCGCCCCGACCACGCCAGCCTTATACCTGATTCGGGGCGCCCCGGGGGAGGGAGCGGACTACCCAAGTGTTAGGACTGCAGCAATGTGAGATGAAGAACATCTAAACTAACAACAAATGGTGTGACTTTTAATACATCAGACAGGCTACTAAAGCACTCACTAGTGGGGCTTCTGATAAAAACACTTCTCAGCATAGCAAGTACTTTTTAAATGCTTTATGTAGAACCTTCTGCCACAATCTGGGTATTTCAACAGGCTGTCTCAAATGTCATTTCCCACATTCTCTACAATTCATTACACGGCTGAAAGACAAAGGAAGGAATAAAAATGGACCAAATGCAAATGCCTCCACAGTCACTCAGCCATCATGGAGGAAAGTGACGAAATACTCAGCAGCATACAAGTAAGAAAACCAGCTGTGGCAAGGTCATCAGGTCATTGCAGGAGAGGAAGGTGGAAGGAGAGAGGGAGATAAAGGATAAATGAAAATGGTCAACCCATATGCATAGTTATGGTAAGTACATAACTAATATCTGATATTGTCTTTTTCATTCTTCCTCAAAATATGGGACAAAGTCCCCAGCTACGTGAATGTTAGGTAGCTGTTATGGAAGGATATTCCAGAAAAAATCTGACTCAAAAGCAGCTCTGCCTCGAAGTCAAGTCTAGCTTGTAAAAAGCAATAAAGGTATGGGCATTAAGCCGGGTAGCTGCTTGTGCAAATATCAATAAAAGTTCTAGACCAGAAGGCAGAAGTAGTGACCGTGAATCTAGCTGAATGAGCTTTAGGGAATTTTGGTAGGGAGAGACCTTGCTGGGAATATACAAAGGAAATGCAATTAGTTATCCATCTGGCCAAGGTAACTTTAGAAATTGAGAGATCCCAGCCTGTTTGAGGTGATAAACGGACAACCAACTAGTCTGTTTTCCTTAAATTTTTTGTCCTGTGTAAATAGAAAGTACAGTTGTGTACACTTAAGATAAATGTAGATGTTTCACTGTTGCAGTCATCACACTTGGGTCATCCTGCCAGGGGTAGCCCTCAGTCGGCCCGAATACCAAAGGCTTAGTATTTCTGAGTCAGCTGCTGTCACTCCAAAACTGATGCCAGGTCGTCAGTGGTATAAAATCAGGCTTCCAACGCCATTACATCACTTTTTCTTGCCCCAGCTGTCAGGATCCCCCAAATAGGGAGCTAGGTTATGGTGGAAGAAAGTACAGTTGTGTATATTTACCATAAATGTAGATGTTCGAGTGTATTCACTGTTGCACTCATTACATTTGGGTTATCTGCTTGCAGGTTGACCTCAGTCGGCCTGATTAACAAAGTCTTGGGTCCTGCGTCAGTTGCTGTCCCTTCTTCCATGATGTCAGGTCGTCAGGGGTATAAAACATGCAGCTGACGCAATTACATCAGTTTTTCTTGCCCCAGATGTCAGGTGCCCCCATAATGGGAAGCAATTAAACATAAAAGCACAAAGATATACCTCCAACAAAAAAACAAATACACTAAAAAGGCTTTTAAGCATAGTAAAGGAAAGTAGAGGTATAATCAAAAGAAGTTAGGGGGGCTGAAGGGAGGGTAACCAGGACTGCAACAGTGAATACACTCGAACATCAACATTTATGTTAAGTGCACACAACTGTACTATGTTCTTCATGTTTCACTGCTGCAGTCATTACATTTGGGTAGATTCCCAAAGCTATGGTTGGGAGGAGGAATTTGGATAGCATTAGGGCCAACTATAAGGCCCTGCAAGACTGCAGTCGCAAAGCCAGCTCTGGATTTAGAGAAAATTGGCAAATGATAATGCTTGGTGAAAGTATGTACAGAACCTCCAGGTAGCAGCTTCTAGGATGTCCCTGCTAGGGACACCTCTGAGAAAGGCTGTAGAGGTAGATGCAGCCCTGGTGGAGTGAGGTCTGATCCCCTGGGTGATAGGTTTTACATGGTGCTTATAGCAGAAATTAATGCAATGTCTTAACCATTTAGAAATGGTTTGCTTTGAAATAGCCTTCCCCTCTGTCCCTGCAGAAAATGCCATCAGCAGTTGTTCAGATTTCCTTTGAGGTTTAGTCCTGTCCAAGTAGAATCTAAGTTGTCTGTGCACATCTAAGGAATGCAGTATCTGTTCACCTTTATTCTGTGGATTGGGAAAAAAGGTTGGCAAATGAATGGACTGATTCAAGAGCCACACTGGATACCACCTAGGAAAGGCTCCACTGCCATAAGGGCCTGTAACTCAGATATCCTTCTAGCTGAAGTGATTGCTAAAAGGAAAGCTGTTTCCCAAGAAAGAAACTAAGTCTGCAGTAGCAGCTGGCTCGAAAGGAGGTAGAGTGAGTTTCTCCAAGACAAAGTTAAGGTCCCAGGCTGGGTTTGGAGCTCTCCTGGGTGGTCTCAAAATTTTTGGTCCCTTTGAGGAACTGCCTGAGCAGTGGATGAGAGAAGGGGAGGTTCTGCGTTATAATGAGCTGAAATGGCTGAGGTGTGGATTTTAATGGAGGAAAAAGACAGGCCCTTGTGAAGCATCTCAGTTAAGTATTGTAATATCGGAGGTTCCAGGCACAGAACCTTTTCCATTTTTCAGCATAAAATTTTTTAGTACTAGGCCTCTTTGCCTCTAAAATGATATATATCACAGGTTTGCTGAGGGATGGTAAAGGAGAGATTAAGTACTTAGCCAGGCTGCAAGGTTCAGTATTGGAAGCTGAGGGTGCAGAATCTGGTTCTCCTGCTGAGACAGCAGGGAAGGAATCTGAGGCAGGTGCCATGGAGATAACCGTGACACACTGCGCAGGAGGGGGTTAATATCAGTGTTGGCATGGCCAGTCTCGAGCAATCAAAATCATCCTTGGCTTGTCCTGTTTGATTTTTAGTAGTACTTTGGAGAGCAGAGGCAGAGGGGGAAAGGCATAGACTGATAGGTTTTTCCAGCTTAAGGACAGACCATACACTTTCCAGGCTTGTTTGTGGGGAGTCCTTGTGCAAAATTTGTCCAATTGTTAGTTCTGGGGAAAGGCAAACAGGTCTATATCTGGGCTCTCCCATTTGCTTGTCAACATATTGAAAATACTTGGTTCCAGTTTCCACTCGTGTGGGTCCATGAGGTTTCTGCTTAGTCCGTCTGCCAGTGTATTTAATTTTCCTGGCAGGAACTGAGCTTGTAGGTGCACTTGGTAGCTCAAGGCTGTGTTCCACAATGCCATGGCTAGTCTGCAGAGGGGGTAAGAATGTGTACCCCCCCTGCTTATGTACCACATAAAAGTGGTGTTGTCCGTCTTTACCATTAGTTTTCCTGGAAGAATGTGGTCCTTGAAGGCTGTCTGAGATAAGCAGGTGCATTTGACTTGAGTTCCATTTGCCCTGAATGCACTTCCCTGCCAGGGGAGCCCCCCATGCATAGTCTGATGCATCTGTTGTTAGGGTTTGGGTGGCAGGGGGTGGTGTGAAAGGTAGTCCCTTGTTTTGGTGGCAGGCCTCTGTCCACCAAAGGAATGCTAGGCGTAGGCAAAGTATAATAAGAATAATTGTTTCTAGCTCTTGAGAATGTTGACACCATAGGCTTTTTAGATACCACTGTAGTTTCCTCATATGCAGTCTTGCAAATGGAATTAGAAGAATGCAGGAGGCTATGAACCCCAAGGCTTGCAGTGTTTGTCTTGCAAATAGCAGGGTGTTTTGTGGTCACTTGTTTGAAGTAGGTTGTCAAATGAATTTGCTTTTCTGGTGTGAGGTAAGCCATCTGGGAAGTTGTATTCAAGCTTGCTCCCAGGAATATAATTTAACAGGGTATCGGGTGTGATTTATTTTCGTTTATGGTGTACCCCAGACAAGTTAGAATCCTTTTTACAAAGGCCAGGTGATTCAAAAGTAAGTCCTGGCTTTCTGCCTGAATTAGACAATCGTCCAGGTATGGGTATATTTGAATATTTCTTTGCCTGCAAAATGCAATAACTGGAGCTAGGCACTTTGTGAACACCCTGGGCGCAGTAGATAAGCCAAAGGGCAGTGCAGAGAACTGATAGTGCATGTAGCCTGCTTTGAAGCGTAGGTATCTTCTGCAAGATTCCCTGATTGGGATCTGCAGGTATGCTTCTTTTAAATCTAGTGTTGCCAACCAGGCATCTTTGCCTAGCATAGGAAGTAACTGGTGAAGAGTCAGCATCTTGAATTTTGGAATCTCCAAAAAGGTGTTTAGAGTAGACAGGTCCAGGATAGGATGCCATGAATTGACTTTACTGGGTACCAGGAAAAGTCTTAAGTAGAAACCTTAGCCTAGCACTCAAGTGTGGGGTCATTTATTGCACTGTTCTAACTGGTTGCTACTTGTTTATCTCTGCTATCTTTAAACAAAACAAACAAAAAAATCTTGCTTTTTCCCCACTTTCTGAAATTTAAAAAAAGTTCAGTTACAGATTTGCTGTTCTGAACTGTTTGTAAGTTTCTTGGAGGCCATTGCTTGCTTGGGCTAAAGGGAAGTCTCTGTGTTCATCAGTGGCAGTGGTAAACACTGAACAGCCTGCCTGCCCCTGTGGGAGTGGTTACTGCCTAGAAACTGTAGTTTTATTGGCCATTTTGGGTCAATTCCAAACTCCTTGATCCCCTTCTCTTAAAAACAGATTGCCTCGTGGTTTTGGCATCTTTTCAGACTTGTTTGCTGTTGGTGAAGCACCCACCAAGAGGAGAAAATGCTGAGAGAAGAAAGGAGCCACTTTAGAGATTTTAAGTATTTTTCTTCAGATTGTTAAGATTTCTGCATTGCCGCCTACATTTTGGCATTTTCCAGCTTGCTAAACTTGATATCAGTATTAGAAACTGTATTTAGAACACGTCTAGAGCCTGTTTACTTCATTTCCTGTGTTGCAGTTATTTTAAAATTGTTTTTTCTTAAAACTTGCATTTTACCTGTCTCTGGCCTAGCACTCAAGTGTGGGGTCATTTATTGCACTGTTCTAACTTGTTGCTACTTGTGTATCTCTGCCATTTTTAAACACAACAACAACAACAACAAAAAATCTTGCTTTTTCCCACTTTCTGAAATTTAAAAAAAGTTCAGTTACAGATTTGCTGTTCTGAACTGTTTGTAAGTTTCTTGGAGGCCATTGCTTGCTTGGGCTAAAGGGAAGTCTCTGTGTTCATCAGTGACAGTGGTAAACACTGAACAGCTTGCCTGCCCCTGTGGGAGTGGTTACTGCCTAGAAACTGTAGTTTTATTGGCCATTTTGGGTCAATTCCAAACTCCTTGATCCCCCTCTCAAAACCCTCTTTTGCACGTTTTTGCGCATAGCTCAGCATCGGGCAGCGCCGCTTAATCAGGTTTAAACTATTCCCGGCTCCACAAAGTCTGCTCTTCACTTTTTCCCTTACAACGGTTCCAAATCTCAAATTAAGCACTCTATTTTCCTTCTAAAACCCAGCAGTAGCTAGGATAAGTGTCTTATAAGTAAGCACTAATAAACTAAAGCACTACACCCTCATACTCCCTTTAAGTACTTGGATCCCTATTGGTCCTTTTTGATCAAGTTAAAAAGTAATTCCTTATACTATTCTGACATGTCTAAAAGTCAGTTTCAGGTTTACTCTCCAGTCCAGCTGGTGAATATGGGAATCTTGAGGCAATGTTACAACTGCCTTATGTACACAGACCACCCTCTCCTCTTCCCAACAAGCTCAAATATATGTGAGAGGTGCAACTATATAGCCAAACTGGAGGCTGAGCTCTCTCAACATAGTACTGGCACGATCAGTCTGGAGGAGAAGGTAATCACACACACCACAAATCCAGTCTCACATAGACCTATCGCAACAGCAAACCAAACACACAAACACACAAAAACATACTCGGAGGCTCTAAATAAAAATCTGCCCAAGCAACAGAGACCTCCAAAGCAGACATCCAAGCAACTGCTACCCCACAACAATATCCACGTATCACATAGTTCACAAAGTCAGTGTGCCACACAGTCACAGCCCTTAAGGCTAAACAACACACCTAATACACTTGTAATAGGTGACTCTATTGTCAGACACACTGGTGTCCCTCTTCCCAGTCTGAACAAGTAGAAGGTCACTGTAAGCTGCCCGTCAGGTGCCAGGATCTGCCACATAAGACAAGCACTCAGGTCTCTCCAAATCAAGTACAAATATGACTCCGTCATTGTTCATGCTGGTGTGAATGACTTGAGACGTACCTCCCTGGATTACATGAAGAGAGACATACAGGAGCTCTCTGATCATGTGGTCCAGGCTGGTATGACCCTGACCTTGAGTAGCATCTTACCCTCACCATGAATGATACCACAGTATAAAGACAAAATGATCAATTTCAACAATTGGCTGAAGTATTGGTGTCACTCAAAGGGGATCCAGTGTCTGTCAGCCTAGGATGACATGCTTGACAAGCCACGTTGGTTCTCTAGGGACGGCTTGCACCTGTCATCCCTGGGTTTTTGAATACTGGCTAAGGCTCTTGCCACCCCCATAGTGCCTTTTTTAGGCAAGGCTCAAAAGACAAACCCACCTCCTTAGACAACACAAGAAAAAAGAAACTAAGGGTAATGCTGCTCAACGCCAGAAGTCTAAACCTCAAGATGCACGCACTCGAGGCTCTCCTCAGTATGGAGAATACGATATCTGTGCAGTGACAGAAACCTGGTTCAAGGCTCCCAAGAGCACCCCAGCACTACCAGGCTATACCTCATACCATGCTTTTCGGCCCCAAAACTTGGACTGAACCACAAGAGGAGGGGGAGTATCCATATTCATCGAAGATACCCATACCTCCAGGCTAGTGGCACTGCACGAAGCATCTGAGACCATCCATGTGCAACTAACAGTGGGCAAAACTGCCTTCCAGTTTGTAGCCTGCTACAGACCACCCTCCTAAACTCAGGAACCCCACTTGGCTTTCCTGAAGACACTGGAGAATATGAAGGTCTCTCCAAACACCATTATATTGGGTGACTAACTACCCAAACATAGACTGGGAGCACTACTCAAACCCCAACACCCTAGCCCAACGGTTCCTAGAATTTATAAACTCAAATGCTATGGAACAACTGGTCACCACTCCCACAAGAGGGGAAAACATATTGGACCTGATCATCACCAACATGGGGACTCTATTTTCCATACCAGAGGTATACCCCCTCATTGGTAAGATCTGACCATAAATTAATCACTATGGACATCCATATCCTGTCCCCACCCCCAGCAAAAGAAACCACGGTCAAAAACTTCTCAAAAGCAAACTTCCCACTTCTCAAAACTGAGGTGGAATCCTTCAAAGCTCCAGGGCCAGTGGAAAATACGGCCCAAACCGCAGAATCCTTTACAAACGCATTCTATGGATACCTACAGGAATGCATGGATCATGCTATCCCAAATAAAACCAAGACACACTCCTCCAAAGGCAAGAGACCAGTCTGGTTGACCCCAGCCATAAATAAGCTGTACAACAGGAGGAGGAAGCTACTACATGATAGAGCAAAATCCCTGAAAGGGAAGGCAACTCTGATCAGTACTAGCAAGAAACTATGATCCCTCATAAAATCATCTAAGGCTAGCTTCGAAAGAAAAATTGCACAAGACGCTAAAGATAATCACAAGGCTTTCTTTAGTTTTGTCAGAAACCTGGGTGGAAACTCCCAGATATGCTCTGAGTTAGTGCAAAATGACAAAAAATACACTGAACCCACAGACATTGCCAACATCCTGGCAGACAGGTTCAGTGCAAACCCCCCCCCCCCCCCGAGTGCTGAGAGCAAATGACTATCTCAACAGAGTGTAGCCTCCCTGACATCACAGATGCACAGGTGAGAGCTGCCCTCTCCAAAGCAAAAAAACACAGCAACAATGGGACCGAACGGTGTCCCGGGCTGCGTTTTACACGAGCTCCAAGAAGAACTGAACCCTCACTGTTCAGTCTCAGCCTTACAACAGGATATGTACCCAAAGAAGGGCGTACAGCAGCAGTGGTCCCACAACGGACCCCGGAAACTATCGCCCTATAAGCCTAACTAGCCTGGTGTGCAAAGCTATCGAGCGTATCATCATGGAACTCATTAACAAAGACATTGGGAACCTCCAAACACTGGATCCTACCCAATTCAGCTTCGTTAAGGGCAGATCTTGCCTCTTGAACCTGGTCAATTTCTTTGAAACAGTCACCAAGGCCATAGACGAAGGGAAGGTAAGTCCACACAGCCTACCTTGACCTTGCAAAAGCCTTCGACACAATACCCCACTCGGGCATCATAAATAAGCTCACCAGCTTAAATATCAACCTGTATGTCACAAGATGGGTTGCAAACTGGCTTAGGGATAGAACCCACATGGTCAGAATTGCAGGTGCCATGTCAGACTCTAAACCAGTTACAAGTGGCGTCCTACAAGGCTCAGTCCTGGGACCTCTCTTGTTCGGTATATATTTCTCTGAGGTACAGGCTAACACAGGAGGACTATGGCTGACAAAGTTTGCAGATGACTGCAAACTGGGGGCCATAATCGACTCGCCGGCTGACACAAGCATCCTCCAAAAAGGTCTCACAGAGACGGATAACTGGTGCCAGAGCCATGGCCTAAAGCTGAATGCCAAAAAGTGCATAGTCATCCCCTTTGGGAAAAACAAAGTGCCCACAAATTACCACATAGGTGGTAATCCATTAAGTATGGAAGAAGTAATTAGGGGTTTGGGGACCCAAGTAGATTGCAATCTCTCCTTTGACAATCACATTGCCAAAGTGGTTAGAAAGACATTCTATATAGCCCACCTTATCACGAAGGGGTTCACATCTAGATCAAGAGAGGTCACTGTGCCCCTCTACTCATCAGGCCCATAATTGAATACAATGCCCCATTTGGAATGTACCTTACCAGACACCTGCTACAACTAGAAAGACCCCAAAAGTATCTCACCAAGAGGACCAAGGGACTCAAACAGATACCCTATGCAGTTAGGCTAAAGAAACTCCAGCTCTACTCAGCTGCTTACCGCCTACTCATAGGCTATCTGTGCCTGACGTATAAAGCAATGTCCAACCCAGAATTAATGGACATGCTCCACCTCAAGAAATCCAAATCCATCAGAACTACACGCTCCAGTGACTTAAACCTCAGCACAGAAATAAATAGAACATGCTGGAGGGACAGATTCATATCCCAGAGGCTCCCCTACTCGAACAAATCCCAGTCCATGTCAGACAGAGCCCCTCAATGACCTTCTTCAAGAAGAATCTTGACGTTTGGATGGGAGATCGTAAATTTACCCCTGGGATCTCTTCTGTGTCTCTGCTAGACAGAGGTACGGTAAACTAACCTTAAATGGGCTATCTTCTGTGACCTACTATACAGAGGCACAGTAAACTAATCTAAGAAGGGTGGCGAAAGCCAAACACACTCTGGCTAGGCTTGTAAATGCCCTAGGGCAGATAGCATAGTATCAACCTATGAACCTTGTCCCTTTTCCTATTCTGGTACCAGTTGAATACCCCCCATGCTTAAGAGAGAAAAGTACTTGATTTTGGGCCTTTACCCACTGATTTGTGGGTAGGTCCAGCCACTCACTTGGTGTTGGCAACGTGTGGAAGTGAAATCTGTATCCTTGGTACACTATATTTAAAACCCATTTGTCCTGAGTAATGAGTTCCCAATTCTTTGCATGAAGAGCAATATTCCCCCCCAAAGGGGCAGTCAGTTGATAAGTGCTTGGAAATTTTAAAAGAAAGTCATTGAGACAGTTTACCATGGGGGGGGGTCTTATTATTCCCAGACTTTGAAGTGGAGGCCCCCCACTGCTTGGTTCTGAGAGTCCCCTGGGACTGACACCTGGCATTTTTGCTGTGTCTGGGTTTGGCTTGAGAAGACCTGGAAGGGGTTGGAAAGGACCAATTCTTAGCGGGCCAGTGCCTACTAAATCTAGAAGGCTGAACTTGTAAAAAATATTTAACAGTTTGCATAGATTTAGCTTTATCTTCCATCTTTTTAAGAACTTCCTCAGTCTTGTTGCAAACAGACGGTCCTGATTTAAAGGAGCATCCAACAATTTAGCCTTAACATGATCAGGCAAAGATTGCTCCTTAAGTCAAGCATGCCTTCTGAGCACAGACCCAGTAACAGCAGCCCTGCAAGAGGCCTCTAATGAATCAAAACCACATTGCAAAGTATGTTTTCCAACTTGTTCGGCAGAATGCATTAAATCCTGTAATTCTTTATTTTCCACAGTCGGGAATCAACATAATTTTCTCTTTAAGCAGTCCAATAACATGTTGCTGATATTTTAACATATGAAACTGTCAGTTTAAAGCCCTAATGGCCAAGGTTGCATAAGTGTAAACCTTCTTACCCCATCTATCCAGCGCCCTGGAGTCTCTATCAGAAGGGATACGAATTTTAGCAGTAGAAGCCTTAATGCCCTTGGGCCCTTGTGAAATAGTCTCTGGATCTGCAATAGGATTTTTGAAATGGAACTTGTGGGATTCAGGGACCCTGCAGTATCTGTCAGGTTTTCTGGGAGCAGGAGGCAGGGAATCAGGGGCCAAACTAGATTCCAAGAAAGCACCATCAACAATGTCTAGTACAGGAGAAATAGCTAAAGGCCTATGCTGAGGTAGGAGGAGGAAATCCCTTAGCCTCTTTTTTGAATCAGAAAAATCCTCACTTTCCCAGTGGAAATGTTCCCTTAGAGTATGCAAGGTTTCCCCAAAAGAAAAATCCTCTGGAGGGGAAGCAGAGGAAATAGAGTCCTCTGCATCAGAACCCTCTTAAGTAGGTAAGGGCAAATCCAGATCATCAGAAGAGTCAGAAAAAACAGAATCCTGATCAGAAGATTCATAATCAACCTCAGTCCTAGGCCTCTTAGAAGGGGGCTACCCCTGATTAGAGTTATCAGATCTTCAGCCATTCTTATCATTTGTTTTTTAGGCATAGAGGCCTGAGCATGTGGCCTGGGCATTGGTTTTTTAGAAATGGATAGAGATTTAGGCCTAAGTAATGAAGGAGGCGTTGATTTAATATGCAAGTCCGTAGGCCTGAATACACCCTCAGAATCCGGTTCTTGCACAGTGGCTCCGGACCCATCCAAGGTAGAGACATCCACGGGTTCCATAGTTGAAGCATCTTGAATGGATCTCAGTAGAGGCCTACAAATCAGTAGTAGTGGGTATCAGGGGCTGCAAAACCGCCTCACTGAGTACCGGCGAACTGGCAACTGGCTTAGGAGAAGTGTCGTCGGCAGTTTTCGACCTCAGCGGCCTGTCGCTGTCTTTATCTTTGCGTTTTTTCAGAATCCCAGTAGTCGGATGGCTAACCGACATTTCAGGATAATTAAACAGAGAACCGAAATATGTAGAGGCGAAAATATACTGACGACGGATAGTGTGCTGATTAAATAAAGCACAAAACCGACAGCAAGGTACATCGTGGTCAGGGCTTAGGCAAGGAATACAGTACAAATGAAAATCTTTATGAGGTATTTGCCTTCCACAAGTAATGCAATTATTAACTTTTATTGACATCGGTAAGAAGCAAGTTAAAGTTTCCTCAATGGGGTACTTAGCTTTAGTTGGAAGACTTCGGTTCTGAAACTCCAAAATGAAAATTTCAGGAGTCGGCCAACTGACACCTGTGAACTACTTTTGCTTCAGGCACCGCACGGCAAGAAAGAGTGCTGTAATGGCGTCGGCTACATGTTTTATACTCCTGACAACCTGACATCATGGAAGAAGGGACAGCAACCGACGCAGGACCCAAGACTTTGTTAATCAGCCCGACTGAAGGCAACCTGCAAGCACATAACCCAAATGTAATGAATGCAACAGTGAAACACGAAGAACATCACCACCAGTAGAAAGTAAATAGCAAAAATTCCCTGTAAGGAGAGGGGGGGGGAGAGAGAGAGAGACAAGGGGGGTGGAGGGTGGGAAACCAGGACTGCAACAGTGAATACACTCAAACATCTACATTTATGCTAAGTGTACACAACTGTACTATGTTCTTCGTGTTTCACTGTTTCAGTCATCACACTTGGGTTGATTCCCAAAACTGAAGAAAAAGGTGGAGGCAGTCAAGAAGACATGGGGCTGGCTAGGATTTCCTGCAAGACTGCAGTGGCAAAGTCTGCCCTGGATTTGGAGAAGATAGGCAGGTGGTAATGCTTGGTGAAGGTATGAACAGAAGTCCATGTTGCAGCCTCCAGGATGTCCCCTCTGAGAAAAGTTGCAGAGGTGGAGGTTGCCCTGGTGGAATGCATCCTGACCCCCTTTGGGAGCAGTTTACCATGCTATTTGTAGCAGAAATGGATGTAGTGTGTTATCCATTTGGAGATTGTTTGGATATGGCCTTGCCCTCTGCCCCTGCTGCGAAGCTGACTAGCAATTGGTCAATTTTTCTAAAAGATTTAGTCCTATCCAGATAGAATCTGAGCTGTCTGCGCACATTTACAGTGTGCAGAATCCTTTCCCCCTTGTTTTGTGGGTTAGGGAAAAAGGTGGGCAAATTAATGGATTGGTTGAGAGCCACACTGGACACCACTTTAGGCATGAATGATGGGTTACTCCTGAGGGAGACACTGTCAGCATGGAAAATGATGTAGGGATCTACAGCCATGAGTGCTTGCAGCTCTGAAACTCTTCTAGCTGAAGTGATGGCCAGAAGCAAGACTGTTTTCCAAGAGAGGAATTTTAACTCTGCTGAAGCTGCAGGTTCAAATGGGGGTAGGGTGAGCTTTTCCAACACAAAGTTTAGGTCCCAAGCTGGGGTAGGAGCTCTTCTGGTGTCCTTAAGTTGTTAGCCCCTCTTAGGAACTGTTTGATGAGGGGGTGTGAGAAGAGAGCTGGCTCTGTGCTGTAATGAGCAGAGATGGCAGAGGCATGAATTTTAATAGAAGAGAAGGATACACCTCCTGTGTAGTAGGTCTGCTAGGTAATCCAGGAGGACAGGTAGGGAGGGCTGTGCTGTTTTGGCTCCCTTAGCCTGGATCCAGGTGCAAAACCTTTTCCACTTGTCAGCATAGAATTTTCTAGTGCTGGGGCATCTGGCCTCACGTATAACATCTAGGACTTGTTTGCTTAGGCTGACAGCTTGAGGAGAGGTCAGGAAATAAGCCAGGCTGCCAGGTTGAGGGTCTGCAATTTGGGATGCATGAATTCTCCATTCTTGTGGGTCAGGAGTGCTGGGATCTGAGGTAGGTGCCATGGTGGCAGGGGTGACAGCAGTGGGTACTAGTGCTGGCATGGGCAGTCTGGGGCAATCAGGAATGCCCTTAGGTTTTCCTCCCTTATTTTGAGCAGTACCCTTGAAATGAGTGGTAGAGGGGGAAATGCAAAGACTGAGAGGTTTACCCATTGGAAGGATAGAGCATCCACTTTCCAGGCCTTGCTGTGAGGTTCCCTAATGCAGAATCTGTTGATCTGATGATTGGAGTGGGAGGCAAAAAGGTCCACCTACCAGGTGCCCCATTTCTGGGTTACAATGGTGAATGATCTGTGGTTTAGTTGCTACTTGTGTGGGTCTAGCAGGTTTCTGCTTAAGTTGTCCACTGGAGAGTTTAGGGAGCCTGGCAGGAATTGTGCTAGTAGGTGTATTTGCATGGCTGAGGCCATGTGCCAAAGGGTCATGGCGAGCCTACAGAGGATAAGAGTGAGTCCCTTCCCTGCTTGTTGATCTACATCACTGTGGTGTGGTCTGTTTTGATCAATAGAGGCTCTGGGGAAAGTAGGGGTCTGAAAGCTGTCAGGGCGTGCTGAACAGCTAGCATCTCTTTTTGGTTGATGTGCAGATGTATTTGATTTGGGCTCCAATGGCCCTGAATGCACCTGCCGTCCAGGTGTGCAACCCATGCATAGTCTGATGCATCTGTGGTGAGGGTCTGGGCAGTGTGGGGTTGTGAGAAGGGAAGTCCCTTGTTGTGGTTGCATGCTGCTGCCCACCAAAGAAAATCTTTCCTTAGACAGGGTATCATTGGTATGATAGTTTCCAGATCTTAAGAGTGTTGACACCAAAGGCTTTTTAGGTACCACTGTAGTTTCCTCATATGCAGTCTGGCATACGGAATGAGTAGAATGCAGGAGGCCATGAACCCTAGAGCTTGCAGGATTTACCTTGCGGATAACTGGGTTCTGGTGGCTAGTTGAGAGAAGTAGCCTGTTAGGTAAGTTTGCTTTTCTGGTGCAAGGAATGCCATCTGGGATGCTGTGTCCAGGCTTGCTCCCAAGAAAATAATTTTTTGGGTGGGTACTAGTTTGGATTTCTTTTCGTTAATAGTTTACCCTAGGGAGGTCAGTAGGTCCTTTACAAAGGCCAGGTGCTTGAGCAGCTTTTCCTGACTGTTTGCCTGAATAAGGCAGTCATCCAAGTAGGGGTAAATTTTGTGAAAACTGTGGGAGCAGTAGATAAGCCAAAGGGAAGTGCAGAGCACTAAAAGTGCAGTGATCCTGCCCTGAAATGCAGATATTTCCTGCATGATTCCCTGATTGGGATGTGTAGGAAGCCTCTTTTCAGGTCTAGGGTGGCTAGCCAAGCATCCTTGGAGAGCATAGGTAGTAATTGCTGGAGGGCGAGCATTTTGAATTTTGGTATCACCAGGAAGGTGTTTAGAATGGATAGATAGAGGATGGGGTGCCAGGTGCCCTCTTTTCCGGGTACCAGGAAGAGCCTGGAGTAGAAACCTTGGCCTATATGTTCTGCAGGAACGTGCTCTATTGCCTTCATAGAGAGCAGGGAAAGGACTTGCTTTTTGGCCTCTGCCCACTGGTTTGGAGGAAGATCTGGGAGCCATTTTGGGGTTGGTAGAGTATAGAAAGAAAATTTGTATCCTTGGGACACTATGTTGGGGACCCAGTGGTTGCTGGTAATGGTGGCTCAGGTGCTTGTGTGGAAGGAGAGTTTTCCTCCCAGGGGCGAGTGCAGGTGGGCAGACGAAGGGGGTGGAAGTGTAGAGCCATATTATGAGTTCTTACAATAAGGGGGTGGCTTTGTACTCCCTGGTTTAGAAGTGGAGGTACTTAATTGCTTTGATCTCCGCATTTCTTGCAGCTGTTGTTTGGGGAGGTCTACTTCCCCGGGATCTGAGCTGAACTAACCTGGAGGGGGCAGGAAAGGACCAGTGCTTGGATGGGCAATGCCTACTGAACCTGGGTGGCTGGACCTTCAGGAAATCCTTAACTGTCTGCATAGATTTAGCTTTTTCTTCCATCTTTTTTAAGACCTCCTCAGCCTTGGTGCCAAATAACTTGTCTTTGTGCAAGGGTGCATCTAATAGTTTAGATTTAACATGGTCTGTCAAGGGCTGTTCCTTAAGCCAGGCATGCCTTCTAAGGACAGAACAGGTGACTGTTGCCCTGCAAGATGCTTCTAGGGCATCAAAATCACAGTGCAAGGTGTGCTTAGTTACTTGACTTGCAGAATGCATTAACTCTTGTAACTCTATTTTCTGCACAAGCAGGAAAATATATTTTTTCTTTGAGGAGTTCTATGGTATGCTGCTAAAATTTTAGCATATGGAACTGACAAGTTAGTGCTCTGATAGCAACAGTAGCAGAAGTGCATACTTTTTATACCCAATTTGTCTAATGCTCGGGAATCCCTATCTGAGGGGGTGGGATTCTTAGCAGAAGTTGCTTCAATTCCTTTAGGCCCTTGCGAGATAACCTCAAGGTCAGCTGTAGGATTTTTGAAAAGAAATTTGTGAGAGTCAGGAACTCTAACACCTGTCAAGTTTCCTGGGAACAGGAGGGAGGGTGTCAGGAGTCAAACTAGATTCCATGAAAACATCATCCACAATATCCAGGACAGGAGGAATGGCCAAGGGTCTGTGCTGTGGAAGATCTAAGAATTCCCTGAGTCTTTTTTTAGACTGAGGGTAGTCCTGACATTCCCACTGGAAATGCTCCCTTAAAGAATGCAGGATTTCCCCAAAGGAAAAACCCTTGGGTGGAGAGGCTAAAGAAATGGATTCCTCTGCATCGGAATTTTCATAAGCAGAGAGGGGTTGCTTGTCTTCATATTCAGAGGCATCAGAGCCGTCGGATTCCTGTTCAGATAAAACTACTAGGGACAAATCTTTTTTTCTTTTGGAAGGGGTAGCTTTGCTTCACCTGATCAGCATTATAAGGTCTTCTGCCATTTTAAGCATTTGAGACTGAGGCAAGGAAGCAGGTGCCTGAGATGGAGTTGTCGGTTTCTTAGGTGTGGTTCGTACCCTGGGCCTTAGAAACTCGGTAGTTTTCGAAACAGTAGACGCGAAAGAAGCAGCCAGTTTGTGTCGAGAATTAGTAGTGCAAAGAACTTCCTCTGAAGCTGGTGCCTACTCAGTGGCTCCAGACGCATCCAAGGTGGAGACAACCGCAGGATCCTTAGTCGGAGTATTGCGGCATACCGGACTCGAAAAGGATCTCAGTAGCGGCTTGCGAATCCACAGAAGCAGGCATTAGGGGCTGCGAAAGCGCCTCACTGAGGACTGGAGAACTGACTACTAGCTTAACAGAAGCGTCGTCAGCAGGTTTGGACCTGTGCAGTCTGTCTCTGTCTTTATCCTTACATTTTTGGAAAATCTGCTGCCGGACAGCTTACAGAAGCCATATTGGAAATCAAGGACTGAGCGCGAAAATATCTAGCTACAATAAAAGCCCGATGACATATAGTTCTGGCATTGAACAAAGCACAAAAGTGACAGCAGGGGACGTCATGGTCTGGGCCTAAGCATGTGACGCAGTAAGAATGACAGTCTCTGTGTGGTATTTGCTTTCCACAAGGGAGACCATTGTTAACTTTTTCTGACATCGGTTAGAGCAAGAAAAAGGATCCCCAATGGGGTACTTAGCTTCAGAAGACTTCAACTTCAATTCGGAAAACGAAAACTCAGGTAGCGGCAGACTGGCACTCGTGCGAACTGCTTCTGCTTCGGGCTCTTTGCCAAGAAAGACTGATGTAATGGCGTCGGCTGCCTTACTTTATATACTACTGATGACCTGACATCAGTCCTGAAGCGACAACAACCGACGTAGAAATACTATGCCTCTGGTATTTGGGCCGACTGAGGGCTACCCAGGCAGGGATAACCCAAATGTGATAACTGCAACAGTGAAACACGAAGAACATGAAAGATTTCCAAAACAAAAACTTTAGGTCACACAGCCACAGGCTCAAAGGACTTTTGAGTGCAAGACTGGAAAAGTAAAGTGAGGTTCCATGGTACTACGGGCTGTCTGAGAGGAGAGGTCCCTTTGAGGAAAGCCTTGCAAAGGCATAACGAAATAAAAGGGGTGCCATCTATTCCATTGTAGAAGTTGGAAAGTGCCGCTAGATACACACGTGCTGTAGAGACAAATATTGAAGCACTGCAGTAACTGGAGCCGAATACGGGTCTAGCATGTTATCCTTGGACCAAATGGAAAACCTTTTCCATTTATCCTGATACAGTCTTCTGGTGGATGGTTTGTGAGAGGTGAGAATGATGCCTCAAACAGGTGAGGAGAGGTTAGCTTGCCTGGTGACTAGACGAAGTGGAAATACCAAGCTGTCAGCTTGAGTGTGGACAGGTTCGGGTGACTCGACCCTTGGGGGTGAGTGATGAGATCTGGTAAAGGGTCCAGAATCTACGGCAGGAATACTAGGTGAGGCCAAAGAAAGGGGAAATAAACTTGACGAGGCCAGACTGGGGCTTTGAGGATCACCTTGAATCTCAACCAAAGAGCTTTCTTTAGAAATTGTGGGATCAGAGGAATGGGAGGATAGGCATAGAGAGATCCTTTGGCCCAATCGTGGATCAGAGCATCCCTCGGTGACTCCCCCTACGGGGGAAGTAGGGCAAAGTAGCTGGTGCACTTGGTGTTTGATGGGGAGGTGAAAAGATCACAGCAAGGCTGGCCCCAGTGGCTGAAGATTGTAGATGGCACCTCGGGGTTGAGGGACCACTCGTGAGGCATGAGAATACATCTGCTCAGATTGTCTGCAATCACACTGGCACTCCCCAGGATACATGTCACTATCAAAAAGCGATTGGAAACTATCGCCCACTGCCAGATTCTCACGGCTTCTCGACAAAGGGGGTAGGACTTGGTCCCTCCTTATTTGCTGATGTACCAGACCACTGACATACTGTCTGATTGGACTGCAATTGCCCCGGAGCGGAGAGCCGCATGGAATGCCTGCAATGCTAACAGCACTGCCCTCAGTTCTAAGACACTGATATGCAGCTAGGCCTCTGAGGTGGACTATGTGCCTTGCACAGTCTATCTGAAAATGCCCCCCCCACCCGATCAGGAAAGCATCTATGGTTACAAAGACTGTGGGCTGGGAGGGTGGAAAAGGTCAGCTCCAAAGATCTTTTTCAGGCCTCATCCACCAAAGCAGGTCCTGTTTGCAAGAGTTGGTTCTTCGAATCTTGTAATCCAGGGGATGACAGTTTAGGAACCATTGACACAGGAGGAGCTACTGCAGAATTCACATATGTAGCTTTGCTAGAGGCATTACTGGAATTGACGCAGCCATAGAAGCCGGTGCTTGGAGAACTTGTCTTGCAGGGACTGATGTTTGAGAAAGAATCACTCAGATTTGAAGCCTCAATCAGTGGAGTCTGTGAAGAGGGAGAGATAACAGACAGGACTGAGTACTGAACACTGCTCCAATTAACTCTATTTGTTGTGTAGGGATAAGATTTTATTTCTCCCAATGTATCGTTATTCCCAGCAATATTGCCAGAGACAGAGTATGTTGTAGGGCAGTTACCAGTAGATGCTTAGTGGGGGCAGTAAGGAGCCAGTCGTCTAGATATGGAAACACCCAGAATCCTTTTAGTCTCAAGTGAGCTGTTACCACTGCCATGCATTTCGTGAACACTCTGGGGGCTGTACAGAGACCGAACGGCAGGGCACCTAATTGGTAAAGACCATCTCCTAGTCAGAAGTGAAGCATTCTCCTGGAGTGTTTGTTCATCTTGATGTGGTAATATGCGTCCAGGAGATCTATGCAGCACATCCAATCGCATTTTCTTAAAAAGGGAAGGATGGACTGAACCGTGACCATTCTGAATTTGGTTTGGGTGACAGACTTGTTTAAGCTGCTGAGATCCAAAATAGGTCTTCAGTCCCGTGTCTTTTTTGGCACCAAAAAGAATCTAGAGTAAAATCCTGATCCACGCTGGTCTGGTGGGACTGGTTGGATGACTCTTTTTGAGACAGCTTTATAATCTCCGAAGCTGCTGCTTCCCTTTGACTCAGTGGAATGTCAGGAAGTTTTCTTGGAAATTTTGGCTGACAAGAAAGGGCAATGGTGTAACATCTGGTGATAATATTCTGCACCCAACTATCGAGGTGATAGAGTGCCAGGCAGCCTGGTGCAGAGAGAAGCAACCCCCGACTGCTTCCAGAGGTAAGCAATCGGGCAGCCCCTCAGGAGCGCTGATAAGGCTGTCCCGGGAAAGAGTTCCTGGAGCCTTGGTTGCGAGGACCCTCTCTGCCTCTATAGGGGTGTCTTCCAGAATTGTTACCACCTGTACCTCTGGGAGTATCACCATGTGTGGCAAGGAAAGGACCCTCATATTTCTTATGCCACATTTTCCCACTCCTCTGACTACTGGAGAAGGTACAGTGAGGGTTGGAAAACTGTAGGCCTACAGCAGACCATATTTTTCTGTCTTGTTCACACATGGCTAGCGTATCCTTCACTTTGGAGCCAAAGAGGGATGAAGCTTCGATGGGAGCATTCAGAAAGGAAGACTTGAAGGAATCTGCAAGGTCACAGATGCGCATCCAGGCATGACATCTCATAACAATGCCCGAACACGCTGCTCTAGCCGCCCCTTCAGTCGCATGTGAGAGCAACCTCATGGATGAGTTGGATATTGATTCCAGGGTTGCTAGCTGCGAGGCCACCTTGTCCCTGACCTCGTCAGACAACTAACTGTCCTGCGAGTGTTCCAGAGAGTTCGGAGATCAAGTCCATCTGGAGCCTCATAAAATGTGCCAAATAATTCAGGAACCATATAGCAAAGGTCCCTGATGCAAAACATGCTTCACAAGTCTGTCCATCACCTGGCACTCCCTTGTTGGGCAGGTGGACAGAGGGACTTTCCTCAGCCAAGTCCTTTTTTCATGGCCTCGCCCACCACCACAGCATTAACTGGTAACCCTTTGGACCAGTGGATTCTCAACAGGAGGGGACAGAATTTTGTCTGGTCTCTGAGGGATCGCCTCAATGGAATCAGGGTTCTTCCACGTGCACTGCACGACGAGCTTGACGAGTTCCTCGGCAGGCGGGATTCACCCAAGAGGTAGAAAGCCAGGCACGAAAAGCCTGCAGGAACACAGACTCCTCAGATGAAGGGTTGGAGGGCTTCCAGTCACCTCTTTGTTTTAACATTTCCAGGATGTCTCTGAAGGAGACATCATCAGGAGTTGACCATGGGGACCCTTCAACATCATTGTAATCCAGGTCTTCCATTAAGGACTCCTCAGGTGAGTCCACATGCTTCCTCTTGCACGTCTTCATTCGAGGGGGCTCTTCAGTGGGGGGTCTCTGAGGAGAACTTGGAAGAGAGGATACCCTAAACAGGAGTGTCCTGCGGCTTTTCTGCCCTGTGTCCCGGGGGGGGGGGTATGTGACAGCTGCAGCTCAGGGGGCGAAAATGAGAAGTTATGTACCTACCATAACGTTCCATGTTAGTTGTCTTCTCTCGCCTTCTTTCTTGCTTGATGGGGTCCGGAGCCAATCCTCGGCTCCGACTCGGCACTTGCTAAGCTCGAGAGTCACTTTTACCAGCTCGAGGCAGCCCCATATCCCATGATGCAAGGCGGTAAGTACCCAGATCTCGTTTGATGACAAAAGGCAATAGCACCTAGCATAATAACTTCCCAAAGGAAGAAAGGAGAGAAAAAAACCTGAAGGATGGTAGAAGGACCAGCTTTGTATGGTCCTCAGAAGCATAATTCCTTGTAGAGAAAGGTCTGTCCAGGCCTGGGGGAAGGAGGGAGGGTCGCAAGAAAGAAGGCGAGAGAAGACAACTAACATGGAACGTTATGGTAGGTACATAACTTCTCAATGTTAAGTTGTCAATCTCGCCTTCATTCTTGCTTGATGGGACCGCGTCCCTAGCACCTCTATCCCGGGTGGCTCAATGGAACAGACTCTTGAGAACTGCAGAGCCAAAACTGGCTCTGTCCCTGGAGGCCAAATCCAATTTGTAATGGGAAACAAATGTATGAGGAGTGGCCCAAGTGGCTGCTGCACAAATAGTGTCTAATGGAAGTCTAGCTTGAAAAGCTGTGGAAGTGGCTAAGCTTCTGGTTGAATGCGCTTTAGGTTTCGAGCACAGCTGTTTTCCCCTGAGTTGATAAATTTCAGAGATGACAGAAGAAAGCCATCTAGACAAGGTCACTTTTGAGACAGGAAGGCCTTTCTTGTTATCAGCATAGGAAACAAAGAGTTGATCGGATTTCCTGAATTGTTTTGTTCTGTCCAAATAATATCTGAGTTGGCGGTGGACATCAAGATAATGTAATTTTTGTTCCGATCTGTTTGAATAGTTTGGAAAAAATACAGGGAGATCAATAGCCTGATTCAAATTAGTCTTTGAGGCGACCTTAGGCAAAAAGGACGGATTAGTTCTCAATGATACCCTGTCTTTGTGGAAGACCAAATAGGGGGGGCGAACAGAAAGAGCATGAAGTTCAGACACCCTCCTAGCCGAAGTAATAGCAACCAGGAATAAAGTTTTCCATGAAAGAAATTTCAGGGAACAAGAAACAGCTGGCTCGAAGGGAGGAAGAATCAAGGATGTCAGCACTAAATTTAGGTCCCGTTGAGGAGGAGGACTCCTGACTGGAGGTTTCAGGAGGAAAATTCCTTTCAAGAAGGCTCTACAAAGCCTGTGGGACATAATGTTGTGATCTGCGAACCCGACATGAAAGTTCGAGATAGCGGCCAACTGAACTTTGACTGTGGAAGAAGAGGAGCCCGCGTGAAAAATCTCCGCTAAGAAATCCAAAACTACTTGTACTGGAGCAGTGAAGGGATCAATATTCTTGGCTTTAGCCCAATAAGAAAAACGTTTCCATTTGCTAGTATAAATCCTCCTAGTAGAGGATTTTAAGGAAGCTACTATGATGTCTCTAACAGGGTTAGAGATCATAGGAAGCCTGGCTAAGGAAGGAAGTGGAGCAACCATGCTGTGAGGTTGAGAGAAGGGACAGATCAGTGCAGCTGACCGGATTGGTGAATCAGAAGATCTGGAACTGGGTCCAGATGCCACGGCTGCACCAAAAGGTGACGATGGAGGAACGGAAACCAAATTTGTCGAGGCCAATAAGGAGCAATGAGAATCATTTTGGCTCTCAAAACGGTTGCTTTCTGGATAACTTGAGGGATCAGAGGAAAAGGAGGAAAGGCATAAAGAAGTCCCTGGGGCCAATCCTGGGTCAGAGCGTCTCTGGGGGGATGGCCTGGCAGTGGGAAGAGAGAGAAGAAGTCTGGGCATTTGCTGTTTTGGGGAGTAGCAAAAAGATCGCAACATGGGCAACCCCATTCCAGAAAAATCTCTTCCACTATAGATTGTTTAAGAGACCACTCGTGAGGCATGAGAATAGCTCTGCTCAATCTGTCTGCTAAAATGTTGGTTTTCCCAGGGATATGCATTGCTACCAGAAACCGATGAGAGGAGATCGCCCATTGCCAAAGTCTGAGCGCTTCTCGACACAAGGGGTAGGACTTGGTTCCGCCCTGTCTGTTGATATACCAAACTACAGACATGTTGTCTGTGTGGAATGCAATTGTCCCCAAGGGAAGAAAGTCGTTGAGGGCTTGCAACGTTAAAAGCACTGCTCTCATCTCTAGGACATTTATGTGCAGGTGGTATTCGAAAGGTTGCCACGTCCCATGAACCATCCTGCCCTGATAATGCCCCCCCCACCCGATCAGGGAGGCATCCGTAGTGACAGTGGCTACCGGGGATGGGGGTACAAAGGGTCTGCCTTGGTGAATCTGGGGAGAAGTAATCCACCAAGCAAGATGATTCTTGCATATCTGTGTCACCAGAATTTGGTGACGCATCGGAAGTTGTTGGTAAGACCACTGAGTGAACAACATCCACTGAAGAAGGCATATGGAAGCGAGCCAGGGAAGAAGGGTAATGGCCGCAGCCATGAGGCCCAACACCTTTAGAACCATTCTGGCCTGTACCTTCTTGCTCGCTAGAATGATCCTGACGTGACTTTGAATGTCTGAGATTCTTTGATCTGTAAGGGTAGCTGACATCCGAACAGTGTTTAAGTTTGCGCCTATGAAAGTAATAGACTGGCAGGGCAATAAGGAGGATTTTCCGGAGTTGATCGAGATGCCCAATTGAGAGCAAAGATTTATTGTATAATCCATGGCCTGAAGAAGCTGATGCCTGGTGGTGGCTGAAAGGAGCCAGTCATCGAGATACGGAAACACCTGGAATCCTTGACGTCTCAGGTGAGCCGTTACCACTGCCATACATTTGGTGAATACTCTGGGGGCTGTAGTGAGACCAAAGGGCAGGGCTCTGAACTGGAAATGACTGGACCCCAGCTGAAAGCGGAGAAATCTCCTGGAGCGTCTGTGAATTTTTATGTGATAGTACGCATCCTGAAGATCTATTGAGCACATCCAGTTGTCCTTCTGTAAGAAGGGCAGAATTGACTGAAGAGTGACCATTCGGAATCTTGTCTTCCTCACAGACTTGAGTCTGCTGAGATCCAATATTGGTCTCCAGTCTCCGCCTTTTGGGGACCAAAAGAACCTTGAGTAGATTCCGGCTCTGAATGATCTGTTGTAACTGGCTGAATGGCTCTTTTTGCAGAAGTTTTAAGACTTCTAACTCTGCAATTTCCTTAGACCGGTGGTACACCTGGAAGGAATTTGAGTGATAGAAAGGACTTTCCTCGAAAGGAATTTTGTAACCCTCGGATATGATCGACTGTACCCATCTGTCTTGAGTGAGGGAACGCCAGGCTTCTGGGTACAGCAATAGTCTTCCCCCCGACTGCCTCCAAGGATGGACAGTCGGGCAACATCTCAGGGATGCTGAAAGGGCTTGTCAGAGAGAGGCTCTCTGCTTCCCTGGTTTTGTGGACCCCCTCTGCCTCTAGAGCGCCTGTTATTGTTACCCCCTCTGCCTCTAGGGGTAAACTGACCACGTGAATCCGGCGCGACTCCTTGGGATTTGCGGAACCACATTTTGCCACCCTTCTGCCCTTTGGGGTAAGGTCTAGAAGGGGTGGAAAAACGGACCCCTACGGCAGAAAGAGTCTTGCCGTCCTGCTCACACCTGGTCAACCTTTCCTTCACTTGTGGGCCAAACAAAGCTGACCCATCAAAGGGAGAGTTTGTGAAGGACGCCTTAAAGGGATCTGCAAAATTACAGAGCCGCATCCAGGCTTGGCGTCTAAGAGCCACACCTGTACCTGTGGCCCTACTTGCTCCATCTGCTGCATATATCAGTCGCATGGAGGAGTTAGCAATAGAATTAAGGGTTCCTAGCTGCGAAGCAATTTTTTCTTGAGCCCCTGCAACTGTCGGATCCTGTACTACTTCACCTAGCTCCTTAAGGATATCCATCTGGAGTCTGGTGAAGTGACATAGGTAGTTCAGCGAACGCATAGCAAAGGTCGCTGAAGAGAACATCCGCTTGCCATACCTATCCATGGTCCTAGAGTCCTTATTAGGAGGATGGACAGGTACGGAAGGATCTGCAAGTTCCTTCTTAGTGGCAGCCGCCACCACCATGGCATCAGCAGGGACACCTTTCGTGAGGAATTGCTTGTCCAAAGGGGCAGTAATAAATTTAGAAGGCCTCCTAGGGACTGGCTCTACAGAGTCAGGAGCAGCCCAAGCCTTACGAGCAGTAACCTGCATAAGGGGGTCGAAAGGCGGAGACACCCAGGAGGTGGAGGGCCGAGATCCAAACGCCCAGGTATACCGACTCATCCTCAGAGGGATTATTGGAGGCCAGTTTCCTCTGTTTAAGGAGTTCTAGGATGTCTGAAAAGGAGACATCCTCAGAGGGGGATCTTGGGGATCCCTCTGACTCATCTAAGTCGGTATCTGAAGTGATAGACTCGGGGGAGTCTACGTGTTTCCTCTTACAGGTCCTCTTGCGCGGAGGATCCCCTGACTGATCAGGAGAATCCTCGGAAGAGGGGGTTCTTCCCAGTGGGGAAACCTGAGGCGGAGAATCTCTGGGTCCGGGAGCAAGAGAAATGGCAGAGATATCGACAGGCACCATAGAGGGAGGAGCTAAGGGAACAGACTGCTGGCTGAGTCCAGTGGCCAGCACACTCTTCATCACCTCGAAGGCTCCCCTCCCAGGGAGGTCCTAGAGAACCCGTTCCGAAGAACCAGGAACTCCAGGGCCCACCGGAAGGGAAGGCTCCGAGGCAGATGTTGGAGCCGAGCTCACCAAGGCTGAGGCTCCAAGGGGAAGAGTGGGGTCGGACAAGGGTCCGATGCCACTCACCCCCTCGGAGGAGACCAGGGAAGCCCGACCACCGAATCCCTCTAAGGAAGGTCTCGAAGAGGAGATAAGAGTAGAGGCTGAAGGAGCAGAAGGGGGGGGGGGTATCTGTCCCTCAGCCCTAGCAGAAACCATTCCCGAAGACTCCAACTCCAAACTCTGGGGTAGAGTCGAAGGAGGAACTGCAATGGGGTGTGGACTAATAGTCGTCTGTTGAGACGGACTATGTAGCATCTGGGCCAGTGCCTGTGATTTTAATAATCTACTGACCACCCTCTCTAAATCATGGTCAGAAAGCCTGGATGACCTGGATGATCAGCTCCGATGGCTCCGTTCCGAGAGGAGAGGAGATGCCGGAGCCGAGAGTATCGGTTCCAAGGAAGGGGACCTGGACCTCTTCCTCGAAGGAACCATCGGAGCCGACGAAACTATGGAAGCTGTCGGAGCCGACAACTTTTCGGCACCGACAGAAAGTTTCAATGCATCAGCTCCGGCCGGAGCCGATACAGACATAAAAGTAAGGGTGTCGGAGCCAGTCGGTGCCGACACCGAAGCCTGAGCCACATGGTGGTCGGAACCGATCGGAGCCGACACCAAAGTGACCGAACCAGAATCGGCACCGATAGCCATTGGTGCCGAAGGTTTGTGCAAACCAGGATCGGCTCCAGCCGGAGCTGATCTCAACTCTGAAAGAGTCGGAGCCGAGGCCGCAGGCTTGGACACAGAAGCCTGGGCCTTGGAAGACTTGGAAGTCTTGGTTGGAGCCGACTTAGCCGGAGAGCCCTCCGGTTTAAGTAGGCCCCTCAAAATAAGCTTGTTTCTCCTTTCCTGCAGGACTCTCTGGCTAAAAGAATGACAAATCACACAGGAGTCCTGCAGGTGGAGAGGTCCCAGGCAGTATAAGCAAGAAGTGTGACAGTCTGTCAGAGACATCTTCTGACAGCACGAGTCACACTTCTTAAAGCCTGAGACCCTTTCCTTAGACATGGTGTAACAAAAACACACACACAACACCTGTCCAAGAAATTATTATCCCAAAATTAAAGAAACACTAATCTCTCACATACACACACACACCCTAACAAGGGGGGGATGGGATGGGAGAAGGCCTGACTAAAAATTTTTAAGGAGAGAGGGAATTCTAGTCAGAACGGGATTAAAACTAGTCTAAAACTGTTAAAATTAAAGTTTAAATAGAAAAAGGGGCAAAAACAGTAGTGTATAAATCACTTACCAGGAGCTGGTAAAAGGAGGACCTCATCAGCGAAGCGGCAAACGAGATCTGGGTACTTACCGCCTTGCATCATGGGATATGGGGCTGCCTCGAGCTGGTAAAAGTGACTCTCGAGCTTAGCAAGTGCCGAGTCGGAGCCGAGGATCGGCTCCGGACCCCATCAAGCAAGAATGAAGGCGAGATTGACAACTTAACATCTGGGGTTCTGACATCATAGGAGTGCTACCAAAAGCAAGAGCCCCCTCCATCGCGCAGAAGGCAGGCCCGCCTGAAGAGGGATGGGAGCCTGGAATTGAGAAAAATAACCTCGGGACCGAGGTCACACCCCACTCAGACAGACCCACCCCCACAGGGGGGGCCTCAAGATCGGCGCGAACGCAGCCATCAGCGCCGAGGAGGGAACCAAGGATAAAGTCTGCACCATACCCTGGGCCGACACACCCATCCCCCAATCCCAGCTTGAGTAAGGACCGGTTAGGCGGGAACCAAAGACCAAAGGGACAAACTCGGAGTCAGTGTGAGGTGCACCATAGGTGCCGAGGTGGTGGGTTCCAAGAAGGATGTAAGAACAGAAGGCTTTGGAACCGAGATTGTCAAAGGAGGAGTGTAAGATGGAGTTCATGGATAAGGGAACCCAAGTCCAGCAGGTGGATGGGTTTTAGAGAGTGATGGAATCTCCCTGGCTTCCAGCAGCTGGTCCACAAGATGCACAACGTTGTGTTCGAAAGGCCCCTGGTGGATCTAGTACCCCAGACAGGAAGTCAAGACATTCAAAAAATGGGCTATACGCTTGGCCCAGAAATGGGTCCACTGAGGGAGAGTATCGGGTCCATGGTGCAAGGTCCGCCGGCACCCAAGTCTCTAGTTTTGAGACCGGAAGCAAAGGGGTCAGGACCCATTGTGGTTGGTGCAATGCTAGTTGCTTAAGTGGCACTTAGAGCCGAAATGGTCAGTTCCAAAATGGAAACAGAAGTCGAAGGTGTGCCCTGAGCCAAAGTAGCTAAAGGTGCCAAAGTCGAAACAGGCGTAGTAAGAGCTATGATCATTGCTGAAGGCAGGGTCTGTGCCAATACAGGCGTCAGTATCAAAGGTTTTGAAACAGTCGGAGCCAAGGAAAGAGGAGCTGAAGAGGTAGACTTATGCTCAGACAATAACTCGGGGACCTTAGATTTCCCAGGCTTGCTCTGATCACCCGATGGTGAAGAAGAAACAGAATGGGATCTTTTTGTCCTTAGGAGGGGTTGACACCTCCATCTCAGAAATGGCCTCTGAGAAGGGAGACTTAAGTAACCCCTTCAGAATGAGTTTATTTTTGTGCTCATTAAGAGTGCGCTGGCTGAAACTGACAAATATCACATGGAGGCTGCACCAAAAGGTGGACCACTCCCAAACAGTATACACAGTTATCATGCAAGTCACTGTTAGGTAACTTGCCCTTACAAGAAGTACAATGCTTAAAGCCAGAAGTACCCTTCATATCCGACATTTTAATAGAAATGATACCACAGCTAACTGTATAATCCAACAAGAATGAAGTCAGTCAGTTCAAAAGTCACAAAAAAAAAATCACAAGAAAAATACCAATATTACAACACTGTATATGAGAAGAAATGGAAGCACCTGAATAGAGATAAAAGCTAACAGGTTAAGCAAGGGAAAGCAATACCAGCTATGGTATTGAAGAAATACCACAAGACTAAGGGAAGAGACCGTACCAACAATGGTACTTAAGTTTACCAATGGTAACAATGGGTAGAGTGGAGAAAATATGGTTAGATCGAAGAAAGGACACTAGAAATGCCAAAGGTTTAGTAAAATATGAAGATATCCAAAAACTTTCACACAAAAATCAAAAAAGATTTTACTTAGCTGAGAGATTGGCTGAAATGCGGCTTTACGGCTACGCAGCAAACGAGATCTGAGGTAACAGGGAGAAGGGCATTCTGGGTAGAGACTTAGCTTGAGTTTTTTTGGCTGGCGCGAGCTTGGTAATAGGCTGACTCAGTTCTGAGGGTTCGGAACCAAACCCATCAGTGATGAATGGAAAGAAGATTAACATCATCAGATAAATCCTTTATAAACTCCCTTTATGAAGGTGTTGATGGTTTACTAACTGCTAGCTGGTAAAAGATCAGCAGGCATGCAGAAAAAAAGCTGATATAATGTACTTTGATAGAAAAATAAGTTATACCCAAAAAGGCAGATATGGTAGTCTAATTTTTTAGAAATCTGGCAGATAAATGGATTTAGGCCTTTGTTTGCTATACAGAGAACAAGTATGTTCCATTTCTGTGGGTGTCACTTATGAGAGCCTCCTGTTTTACCTTGGGGATGCTAAGTACTTCAGTGAAGGAAGCAATATTTAGAATTAAGACTGTAGCCTCCACTATGAAAAAGGTAAGGGATAAATATAACTGTTCAGAATGTTGGATCTTGGCTGCAGCTAACTAAGCAAAACTTAGGGCTTTAGATGGTGGAAAAAATTAAGCTACCATTTATATAGCTAATAGAAAGTGGGTGCACCTGGTGTGTCTCCATGTTACCCCTGAATTACAGTGTCTTGGATATAATTTTACACTAAAAATGTAAGGAATCTCTCAGACAGTACATGACACCATCTCTTCCCAAGAAGGTCTGGTACCTCCACCTCCTGCAATGATACTATTAAGCTGCTCAACTGTCAATTTGGAATCAGACAAGAATGCTCATCCATTATTGAATAAAGATCTGTTTAAACCCTTAACTGGACTGTTTTTCTTCTGGAAAGAAGGCTTTATTTCTCCTAAGTTAGCTGAAGCCAAGATATGACATTCTCTGAACAGTTATCCTTATTTGTATTCTTTTACTTTGCCCTGCAGACTGCTGAGGCTGCAGGTTGGGATACCAGATCAGTCATTCACAGATCTCAATTCCTTTTTCTCCATTCTGCAAAACTGTTAGTGGTGTGAAATACCTATTGCCAGACTATATGGTATCAGTCAGTGTTCTTTGCAGAAGCCAAGGTAGACAAATGGCTCGTTTCGAGAACTGACAACCATGATTATCTGGGTCTATAAATGAAAGGTTATGTCTTACAATAACTTGACTTCTGTGTTGTCTATCTTCATTCCTCCTCATGGTAGGGTCTTGGATCCGCCCTTTGGATCCTGCTCGGCCATATTCTTCAGACTTGATCAGACTCTCAAGCTCCTCCATCTTACCCATAATGCACTACATCCACCCAAGCATCTCGGACAGAGTTTGCTGATTCCATACATCCAACAATCATACAGCAAAATAACAGCAGATGAGGCTCAGACATGGGACAGATGCATCCAGTCATGTTCCATGATCCTCTAGAACAAACAAGCAGGGGGATGGGTTGGGTGGGAAAGTGAGGAGGAATGAAGATACATAACACAGATGCCAAGTTATGGTAAGACACAACCTTTTAATCTGATGTTGTCTTCTTCATTCCTCCTCATATTAGGGTCAGAGTCTAGTCTCCAGATACATAACTCATGGGTGGCCCTCATGGAAGGATATGCCAGAGCACCATCAAGCCAAAGGAAGCCCTGCTTCTAGAAATGATATCCAACTTGTAGTGTGACACAAAGGTGGGACTGTTAGACCATGTCATTGCTATGCAGTCATCATCAGAGCAGGCTCTAGAAGAGATGTTGGAAGTAGCAGCCATGGCTCTGGTGGAATGTGCTCTAGGAGGTCAAGGTAATTCAAGGCCCTTGTGTGAGTTAATGTACGAGATGCAGCTGGATATCCATTTTGCTAGGGTAACCTTGGATACCGCTTGGCCTAATTTATTAGACGAACAGGCTACAAAGAGGTGGTCAGACTTCCTGTGTTGTACAGATAGAAATGGAATAGTCTATGAATGTTTAGAAGGTGAAGAATAAAATCCCCTTTATTAGAGAAATTTGGGAAGAGCACTAAGTGGATGGACTGGCTGATATTGCTTTCAGTGGCTACTTTGGGCATAAAAGAAGGATTGGTACGTAAAGAAACTGTCCTTATGAAAAATTATGTAATGAAGTTTGGAGAATAAGGCTTATAGTTCTCTTAGCTGAAGTTATAGCCACCAAAAAGATGGTCTTCCATGACAAAAACTTCATGTTGCAACTAGGAGCTGGTCTTGAGGGTCCCCAAGTCAAACCCTGCAATACTATAGTGAGATCCCAAGGAGGGAAGGGGTCCTTGATGGGAGGCTTCAACAAGAAAGCACCTTTCATACAGGATTTGCATAACCTAAAGGTGAACAGGGAGCTAGACTTTTACTGTGTGGTCATTTGAAATAGCAGCTAATTGAAGCTTGATGGTAGAAAAGCTAGCACCCTCCTGAAAGAGTACTAAGAAAAAGAACATCTGAAAATGGTGCTGAGAAAGGGGCAGTATTTCTATATGTAGCCCAAATGATGAACCTTTTCCACTTACTTATGTAGACTTTCCTGGTGGAAGCCTTTTGTGAGGCTACAAGTATTTTACTGACTGGGGAAGTAAGCCTGGACTGTCTTGCTAGGGTTGAAAGTGGAGAAACCAAGTGGTCAGACTGAGGGCATGAAGGTTTGGATGTTGCATTCCTGACTGGTGAGAAAGGAGGTCCTGTCTTGGCTCCAGTAACCAAGAAGGACAAGTCAGAGGAGACCAGAGAAGGGGGAACCACACCTGTTGAGGCCAGAAGGGGGCAATGTGGATGACGGAGCTCTTTAGCCTGCTAGCCCTCTGACGAAACTTTGGGATCAGACGGAGAGGAGAGTAAGCATATACGGACACCTGGGGACCAATCATGGACCACTGTATCCCCCCAGGAGGAGGGTCAGAGCGAAGAACTTTCTGCATTTGTTGTTGAGGGAAGAGGCAAAGAGATCTCAGCATGGTTGACTGCAGCAACTAAAGATCATGTCCACCACTGACTGAGGGACCACTAGTGAGGAAGCAGGAGTGATCTGCTGAGTCTGTCCACCAGGCTGCTGGTTTTCCCCAGGATATGTGTTGCAAACAAAAGGTGGTCTGAAGATATCGGCCACTCCCACACCCTCATGGCCCCCTGCACAAGGGGTAAGAAGGGGTTCCTCCTTGCTTGTTGATGTACCAGACAACAGATGTTGTCGGTGTTAACTGCAATTGCCCACAATGGGAGAGCATCCTGAAAGGCTTGCAACACTAGGAAAACTGCTCTCATCTCTAGGACATTGATACACAACCTGGTCTTGATAAGGGACCACATGCCTTGGACTATCTTCCCATTGTAATGCCCCCCCCCCCAAACTGGGAGACGTCCATGGTCATGGTAGCTATCGTGCTTTAATTAAGAAGGGCATACCTAGAAGGAGACTGTCTCAACTGTATTCACCAGCTGAAGTGACTCTTGCAAATTGGCGTCAATCTGATGGGAGGGCATAGTGGTTGATAGAGAATGGACCACTGAGACGTCAATATCCACTGGAGAACTTGGATAAGAATCTTGCTAGAGGAACTAACAGGCTTGTTGGTGACATGGATCCTAGGGTGTCAAAAACCATTTGTGCAGGAGGGGCCTGTTGAGATAATTCCTGGACTCGATTCCTCAGTGTTGCTATGCGATATAAGGGGAGAGAAGCTATCTGATCCCTCATGTTAAGCTGTGTCCCTATAAATTCCAGGTTCTACACAGAAGCCAGGTTGGGCTTGTTCAGGTTTACAGTGATGCCCGAGAGGTGACTGTTGGATTAAGTAATCTCTTGCTTGGATGAGCTGATGCCATGTGGGGACAGTAAGGAGCCAATCGTCTAAGCAAGGAAACACCCGGAATCCTTTGAGTCTCATGTGAGCTGCTACCACTACCATGAAATTGTTGAACACCCAGGGGGCTATGGTGAGCCCAAAAGTAGCATTCTGAACTGAAAATGACTGGCTCCCAGCCAGAAGTGCAGATATCCCCTGGACCGCCTGTCTATTTTGATGTGATAGTATGCACCCTTGAGAATTATTGAGCACATCCAGTCGTCCTTGCACAACAGTGACAATTGGACTGAACCACAACCATTCGGAACCTCTACTTCTTTACATAACCATTTAACTTGGGATTCAGAATGTGTCTTAGATCCCTATCTTTTTCAGCACCAAAAAGAAGTGGGAGTAGATTCCAAATCCCCTTTGCTCGGCTGGGACCTTTTTTGCAGCAGCAGCAGCAGCAGTTGCTGATTTTCCTGTGCTGCCTGCTCCCTCTGATTGGGAGGCACGACGGGGAGGTTCTTGACGTTTGTGGGGATAAGAAAAAAGTGAATGTAGCAGACTTTGCATATTATGCTTGGCACCCAGTGGTTTTGAGTCAATTGCATCTAGGTTTCTAAGTACAAAAATAGTCAACTCCCGACTGCCTTCAAAGACAGACAGTTGTTGGGAAGCGCTTCAGGAGCGGTGATAGGGCTTGTCAGAAAAAGTTTCTCTAAAGCCCAGGTTTTGCAGGCCCCCTCTGCCTCTAGGGCAGCACCTACCATCAAACCCTCCTCCTCTTGAGGAGGGTTCCCTGCACAGGTCCTGGAAAAGCCCTTAGGAGTTATGAAACCACATTTTCTTGCCTCCGCATTGGTTCCCAGAGAAGGACCTCAGAGGCATACAAAATTTGATTCCTACTGCAGAAAGGGTCTATCCATCCTTTTCACTTCAGGTGAGAGTATCTTGAACAGACAGTCCAAACAGAGAAGAGCCATCATTGGGTGCATTTACAAAGGACGCCTTAAAGGACTCTGTGAAATAACATAGCCTCATCCAGGCATGTCTCCTTAGGGAAAGTCCTGAACAGGCTGCTCGTGAGGTACCCCTCTGTTGTATGGGAGATCAACCTCATTGATGAGATAGCGATGGGAGATAAGAGTGGTCAGCGTGGGAAAAACTTTCATAAATTCCTTCGCAGGCAAGGACTAGGAGAGATGCGGAGAGCTCCTTAATCAGATCTCTCTGAAGTCAGGTAAAATGAGCCAGGTAGTTTAACGACTTCAGTGCAAAGGTGGCTGAGGCATAAATGAGCTTCCCAATCCTGTCCAATGCTCTAGACTCCTTGTTAGGTGGATGGACATTGGCATTTTCTTCCGTCAGATGGCATCAATAAAAGGACCCTTGCTCCAATGCTTTCCATCTGCCAGGGTACTAGGAACCTATCAAGGTGCTTGGGAATAGGCTCAATGATGTTTGGTTCTTTCCATGCCTGGCAAGAAACCAAATCAACGAGGGTGTCCACTGGGGGATGGTCATCCAGGTCGTAGATGGGAAATCCCAAACACCTCCAACAGCACTGTCTCCTCAGGAGGAGGTGGGTGGGCAGACTACTTACATTTTCACTTCATAATGTCTAGAATGTCCCCGAAGGACACATCCTCAGGTAGGGATCAGGAAGATCCTTCCCCCTCACTGAATTTAGTCTCCTCGGTTAAGGACCCCAGTTAGGAGTCAATGTGCTGCCTTTTACATGTCTTCTTTTGAGGGACTTCCTCAGTGGGGTACTCTGGGGAAGGAAGTGTCGGAAGAAGGGAATCCCTCCTAACTAGGGAGCTTGTGGAAGACCACTAGGGACAGGTTGACTCATGGCACAACGAATGGGCTCAAGGCCTTGACAAGACAGGAATGGCTTGCGGGACATGTGGCGATGGATCTCCAACCCAGGAGAAAACCCTCCACTATCAGAAAAGCAGACGGACCAGGAGAAGCCCTGTCCATTTCCCCTGAAGCCAAAGCCACAGAGGAAAAACAGCTAGTACTCGCCCCGGATCCATGGCCTTCACAAAGGATCGGACGAGGCAACTAAGGGAAGAGATGGGTCCGACAAAGACAGAGCAGACCCCATTCCCAGCACTGTGATTCGCTCTGTTCCGAGAGAACCAGACAGTACAGTTGTGTACACTTACCATAAATGTAGATGTTAGAGTATATTCACTGTTGCAGTCATTACATTTGGGTTATCTGCTTGCAGGCAAGCCCTCAGTCGGCCTGATTAAAAAAGTCTTGGGTCCTGCATTGGTTGCTGCCCCTTCTTCCCTGACGTCAGGTCGTCAGGGGTATAAAACATGCAGCAGACGTCATTACATCAGTTTTTCTTGCCCCAGATGTCAGGTGCCCCCCTAATGGGAAGCAATTAAATATAGAAGTACAAGATATACCTCCAACAAAAAAGCAAATACACCAAAAAGGCTTTTAAGCATAGTAAAGGAAAGTAAAGGTATAGCCAAAAGAAGTTTGGGGGCTGGAGGGAGGGTAACCAGGACTGCAACAGTGAATACACTCGAACATCTACATTTATGGTAAGTGTACACAACTGTAATATGTTCATGTTTCACTGTTGCAGTCATTACATTTGGGTAGACTTCCAAAGCTATGGTTGGGGAGGAGGAATTTAGATACCATTAGGGCCAGCTATAAGACCCTGCAAGACTGCAGTGGCAAAAGCCAGCTCTGGATTTAGAGAAAATTGGCAAATGATAATGCTTGGTGAAAGTATGTACAGAACTCCATGTAGCAGCTTCAAGGATGTCCCTTGTAGGGACGCCTCTGAGAAAGGCTGTAGAGGTAGATGCAGCCCTGGTGGAGTGACGTCTGACCCCCTGGTGGAAAGGTTTTCCATTGTGCTTACAGAAGAAATTAATGCAATGGCTTATCCATTTAGAAATGGTTTGCTTTGAAATAGCTTTCCCCTCTGCCCCTGCAGCAAATGCCACCAGCAGTTGTTCAGATTTCCTTTGAGGTTTAGTCCTGTCCAAGTAGAATCTAAGTTGTCTGTGCACACCCAAGGAATGCAGTATCCGTTCCTCTTTATCCTGTGGATTGGGAAAGAAGGCTGGAAAATGAATGGACTGATTAAGAGCCACACTGGATACCACCTTGGGCATGAAGGATGGATTGGTTCTGAGGGACACCCTGTCCACATGAAAGATGATGAAAGGCTCCACTGCCATAAGGGCCTGTAATTCAGATACCCTTCTAGCTGAATTGATTGCTAAAAGGAAAGCTGTTTTCCAAGAAAGAAATTTTAAGTCTGCAGTAGCAGCTGGCTTGAAAGGAGGTAGAGTGAGTTTCTCCAAGACAAAGTTAAGGTCCCAGGCTGGGGGGGTTGGAGCTCTCCTGGGTGGTCTCAAATTTTTGGCCCCTCGAAGGAACTGCTTGAGCAGTGGGATGAGAGAAGGAGAGGTTCTGTGTTATAATGAGCTGAAATGGCTGAGGCATGCAATTTAATGGAGGAAAAACACAGGCCCTTGTGAAGCATCTCAGTTAAGTATTGTAAAATCTGAGGTAAATTGGGCGCTGCTGTGCTCATCCCTTGAGACTGGTTCCAGGCACAGAATCTTTTCCATTTTTCAGCATAACATTTTCTAGTACTAGGCCTCCTTGCCTCTAAAATGATATCCATCACAGGTTTGCTGAGAAATGATAAAGCAGAGATTAAGTAATTAGCCAGGCTGCAAGGTTCAGTGTTAGAAGCGGAGGGTGCAGAATCTGGTTCTCCTGCTGAGACAGCAGGTAAGGAGTCTGAGGCAGGTGCCATGGAGATGATCATGACACACTGCGCAGCAGGGGGTACCAGTGTTGGCGCAACCACTCTGGAGCAATCAAAATCATCCTTGGTTTGTCCTGTTTGACTTTTAGTAGTACTATGGAGAGCAGAGGCAGCGGGGGAAAGGCATACACTGATGGGTTTTTCCAGCTGAAGGACAGAGCATCCACTTTCCAGGCTTGCTTGTGGGGAGTCCTTATGCAAAATTTGTCCAATTGGTAGTTCTGGGGAGAGGCAAACAGGTCTATATCTGGGATTCCCCATTTGCTTGTCAACATGTTGAAAGTCCCTGGTTCCAGTTTCCACTCGTGTGGGTCCATGAGGTTTCTGCTTAGTCCGTCTGCCAGTGTACTTAATTTCCCTGGCAGGAATTGAGCTTGTAGGTGCACTTGGTAGCGCAAGGCTGTGTTCCACAATGCCATGGCTAGTCATGGCATTGCGTTCCACAATGCCATGGCTAGTCTGCAGAGGGGGTAAGAATGTGTACCCCCTGCTTGTTTATGTACCACATAACAGTGGTGTTGTCCGTCTTTACCATTAGTTGTCCTTGAAGGCTGTCAGAGCATTCTGTACAGCTAACATTTCTTTTTGAATGATATGCAGGTGCATTTGACTTGGGTTACATTTGCCCTGAATGCACTTCCCTGCCAGGTGAGCCCCCCTGCATAGTCTGATGCATCTGTTGTTAGGGTTTGGGTGGCAGGGGGTGGTGTGAAAGGTAGTCCCTTGTTTTGGTAGCTTGTTTCTGCCCACCAAAGGAAATCTAGGGTAGAAAAGGTATGATAGGAATCAGTTTCTAGGTCTTGAGAATGGACACCATAGGCTTTTTAGATACCACTGTAGTTTCCTCATATGTAGTCTTGCATATGGAATTAGAAGAATGCAAGAGAGGCCATGAACCCCAGGGCCTGCAGTATTTGTCTTGCGGATAGCAGGGTTTTTGTGGCCACTTGTATGAAGTAGGTTGTCAAATGAATTTGTTTCTCTGGCGTGAGGCAAGCCATCTGGAAAGTTGTATTCAAGCTTGCTCCCAGGAATATAATTTGTTGACAGGGTACCAGTTGTGATTTCTTTTCATTTATGGTGTACCCCAGACAAGTTAGCACCCTTTGTACAAAGGCCAGATGATTCAAAATTATGCCCAGGCTTTCTGCCTGAATTAGACAATCATCCAGGTATTTGCCTGCAAAATGCAATAACTGGAGCTAGGCACTCTGTGAATACCCTGGGCGCAGTAGATAAGCCAAAGGGCAGTGCAGAGAACTGATAGTGCGTGTAGCCTGCTTCGAAGCGTAGGTATCCCCTGCAAGATTCCCTGACTGGGATGTGCAGGTATGGTTCTTTTAAATCTAGTGTTGCCAACCAGGCACCTTTGCCTAGCACAGGAAGTAACTGAAGAGTCAGCATCTTGAATTTTGGAATCTCCAAAAAAGTGTTTAGAGTAGACAGGTCCAGGATAGGACGCCATGAATTGTCTTTTCTGGGTACCAGGAAAAGTCTCGAGTAGAAACCTTGTCCATTTTCTCTTCAGGTACCAGTTGAATAGCCCCTATGCTTAAGAGAGAAAGTACTTGTTTTGGGGCCTCTGCCCACTGATTTGGGGGTAGGTCCGGCCACCTGCTTGGTGTTAGCAACATGTGGAAGTGAAATCTGTATCCCTCGGACACTATATTTAAAACCTATTTGTCCTGGGTAATGAGTTCCCAATTCTTTGCATGAAGAGCAATCTTTCCCCCCAAAGGGGCAGTCAGTTGATAAGTGCTTGGAAATTTGAAAAGGAAGTCATTTAGACAGTTTACCATAGGGGGGAGTCTTATTATTCCCAGATTTGGAAGTGGAGGCTCCCCACTGCTTAGTTCTGTGTGTCCCCTGGGACTGAAACCTGGGTTTTTTGCTGCGTCTGGGTTTGGCTTGAGAAGACCTGGAAGGGGCTGGAAAGGACCAATTCTTAGAGGGCCAGTGCCTACTAAATCTAGGAGGCTGAACTTGTAAAAAATCTTTAACAGTTTGCATAGATTTAGCTTTATCTTCCATCTTTTTAAGAACTTCCTCAGCATTGTTGCCTAACATGCGGTCCTGATTTAAAGGAGCATCCAACAATTTACCTTTAACATGATCAGGCAAAGATTGCTCCTTAAGCCAAGCATGCCTTCTGAGCACAGACCCAGTAACAGCAGCCCTGCAAGAGGCCTCTAATGAATCAAAACCACATTGCAAAGTATGTTTTCCAACTTGTTCAGCAGAATGCATTAAATCCTGTAATTCTTTATTTTCCACACAGTCAGGAATCAACATAATTTTCTGTTTAAGCAGTCCAATAACATGTTGCTGATACTTTAACATATGAAACTGGCAGTTTAAAGCCCTAATGGCCAAGGCTGCAGGAGTGTAAACCTTCTTACCCCATCTATCCAGCGCCCTGGCATCTCTATCAGAATGGGTAGGATTTTTAGCAGTAGAAGCCTTAATGCCCTTGGGTCCCTGTGAAATGGTCTCTGGATCTGCAATAGGATCTTTAAAAAGGAACTTGTGGGACTCAGGGGATTAAAGCCCGCCCAAATGCTACAGCCTGTAGAAAGATGGGCTACTCCTAGGCAAACAACACAGAGTGTGGCCGTCGGCTGGCGACAATTTATGGCCACACTCTATGCACTTCCTCAATACTTGTTTAGGCTGATCAGCCATCCTAAAAAAAGAGAGAGACACACAAGGCCTCACTCCAACCCACCACATGCTCAAAGATACACACACAGATAGAGAGAGAGATGAGGTGGGGAAGAGATACTCTAACAGACCAACTTTTTTTTTTTAACACAACGCACCAGCAAGGGGAGGAAAGGGAAAAACCTACACTACTAACACACACACAAAACTATTGAAAGTTTACCTTAAAACTTCTAAATAACTACTCAACACCCGGAGATCAAAGACCATGATGCAAGCAATAGTCATTGTGAGGGACCTCCTCGGCTGTCCCTGGGGCCGGATGATGGAGGACAGGCCCATCTGAGAGGGAATGGCAGGTGGATCTGAAGCAAGAGCCCGAGGTCTTGAATCCCTCGAAAGAACCCTCTCCACGACGTCGAACGCCAAGGGAGAACTGCTTTCTCTAGGATCCGAAAGCAGTCTCCTCGGATCCGGTGAGTGGATTGGTGCCAGAGATGATCCAATCGGATCCGAAAGAGCAGTGCGCTCCGACCTCAACGGAGCTGAAGGCCCACTAACTCCTCCGGATCCAACACTCAACCCACGGCCCTGACAGCTCGGATCCGAAAAAGGATCCGACAGACTCGAGGGTACAGTCGGCACCGAAGTAGAAACCACTGTCGGTGCCGACATCACCCCGGCTCCGAAGCTAGACTGATCTGATGGCTCCGAACCCCGAAGGCGGGTCGGAGAAGGAGCAATGGGGGCGAAAAAGGGGGTCGAGCTCCCCCCCCCCCGGAGGGGGCGGAAGCAAGAGCACTCCCATCTGCATCTGGGCCTGAAGAAATCGACGCATCATCCGGTCCATGTCTGCATCGGATAAACTTCTTGTGGATCTGGACAAAGCCGCCGAGGCCGGCCGGGAAGGCCACCTAGACTACCTCAAAGGTGACCGGGTCTCCTCCTCCGGCTCCAGGGAGAAACGTGGAGAATGAAGCCAGGAGGGGGAAGACCTGGAGACCATGAGGGGAGAGGCAAGCTGCTTGGACGGCGGGCCAGAAGGGACAGATTCAGACCGCCTCTTTTGGCTGCGGTGCCTATACTTTTCCCTCTCTCTCTCCCTCTTGTCTCTCTTTATACCGTCCCTTTCCTCCTGGACCAAAGAGGGAGGTTGAGTCCCGGCCAGGGAATCGGAGGCAGTAGGTGGGGCAGCCGCGGCTGGCACCACAGAGGAGGAGGAGGCCGAAGTGGAATCCGGGGGTTAAAGGCCCGTAAGGATTAACTTCTTCCTCCTATCCCTCAAAGCCCTGGGGTTGAAGGCTGCACAAATAGTGCAGCCCGAAGAGAGGTGATCAACCCCCAGGCAAATAACGCACAGAGTGTGGCCATCCGCTGGGGACAGCTTATGGCCACACTCGGAGCATTTGGAACACACAGCTTTGGGGCCTTCAGACATTATAAGAACGGCCCACATGAACACACCTTCGCACACAGACAGGGGGAGGGAAATAAGCTAAAAATAAAGAAGAAAGTTTTTTAAAATTAGCTAAAAATACTAAGTTATAAGGGAGTCAGTCACACAAAGATACAGAAAATTCTGACAGGAAATATATATATAAAAAAAGCCTGAACTCACGATACCACTATTGGAGCTCGTTCTAATAAGCTTACAGAAGCCACGACAAACGAGATCTGGGGGTTAGAGGGAGGTGGCAGGGCATTATGGGTAGGGGAGGAGCTTGGAGCTCAGATCTTTGAGCTAGGAAAGCTGCCGGCTCAGATCCAAATCGGATCTGATACCCACAGGTTGCTGATCAAATGAAGTTAACTACTTCAGATCATACATTTGTTACTCTGTCCATTTCATACTTTTTTAGTTCTATTGTTTTTCATTTATTTGAAAAAAATGGTTAATAAAAGGGAATGTAATAAGGAACAGTCTCCCAATGTTTCTTCAGTTTGAAAAAGGTACACTGTGGGGAAACTGGAGTTCTTTTGTAATGTTGCTATGTTGACAAAAGAATGTACGTGGACAGATAATGAAACTGTGAATAACCAATACAAGTGCACCAAGCATGCTGTTTGCACAAGAGGTGCAATAGTTAATGTTAAAGAATACATATCATTCCTTAAGAAACTAAAATGGTCTGCAATGGGAATGTGATGATATGCATCCTTTAGATCCAGGACTACCATAAAGCTAGAGGGGGGGGGGACAGGAGGCACAAGAGACCGAAGACATAACATTTTGAACTTTGACCACCAGATTTGGAAAAGAAAGATCCAGCACAGACATACAGGAACCTTCTTGTCTTGAGAACTAGGAAAATCCTTGAATAGAAACCTTTGCCTAGGATATTATGATTTCTTGACAAGACATGTGGTGCAAAGTGGGAGGAAATAAAGAAGTCTGGTTCCCTGGTCATGAAATAATCCCCTGGAACGGAGGAAGGGAGTCCCACTGCCAAGTGTACTGCCACTGGATTACATTCAGAGCCCAGCTGTCTCAATCAGATGTCAAAATATTAACAGAACAATGATGATTCTAGAGGGAAGCAGATATAAAAAAAAATACTGCTGCTGTCAATGGGTCCTGAATGCAGAGAAAGCTTTTGACAAATTAAGCCGGGGTTTTATGAGTAGGGCAACAGAAGCATTTGCACTCTCTGATACAATACAGTTAATTAAGAGGATACAGGAAAGATCAAAGGCAATAATTAAAGTGTGAGGGTTCCTTTGAGATAAGTTATGTTTAAACAGAAGAACCAGGCAGTGATGTTCTACTTAACCTTTGCTATTTGCTTTATATTTAGAGCCAAAGGGAAAGAAAATAAGGGACTCAAAGGCAAGGATGTAATTGCTATGGTAATTAAGAAAAGTTGGCTTGACTTACAGATATTACTTATTTTCTGGATAGACATCTCGGTTTTGTGGAATATTTTGAGACAGTTTAAAGTCTTTTCCGGATATAAAATTAATGAAGATAAAAAAGGCTATAGAGATAAATTATGTATCCACATGATCTGGTTCAGCAATACCCATACTTAGGGGGGGGTCTACATTATAAGATCGACTGTTGAAAACATTTAACACCATATGGTCGATGTCTTCAAACATCGAACTTATAAAAACAACAAAAAGAAAAAAGTACCCTAACGGGTTTAAGCAGAGGGCAATCCCCCTGCACCCCCCACTACTTAAATATACCAACTCCGAGACCACACTACATTGCAGTAAACGGAAATCTCCCCTTACGGAGATTTCTGTTTACACGTTCGACTTGCGCTTTCGCTATTCTCGTGTCGACAATATCAGCTTTGATATTGTCGGCTTACGAGAATAGAATATAGACTCATTTAGGGGATGCAATAAGATGAAGTATTTAGGAGTGCGGTTTAAAAAGAATTCTCTTATGGCAGCTAAGGGTAAGTGGGAAGAGATTAAATAAAAGATAATACAAAACTGAGAAACTGGAAGCACTTGTTTGTGGATATAGATAATATGATACAAGCAGTGAAAATGTTTTAATCCCTTTAGTTTTATGTATGGGTAAAGTACATGTTTAGCAACCATAGCAGTTGCAGATTATAATAAAGAATTGAAGGAAATTATCTAATAGGGGAGGAAGGCAAAAGTTAAGTGGAATAAGATGATCCTTCCAGTAGAACAAGGTGGTTTTGGATTACCTGACGTGAACAGATATTTTAGAGCTAGACAGTTAAAGCTCATATACATAACAGAAGCAGAAACATATAATACAAAATGGAAAGGAATGATGATGGGGGGGGCACAGTTCAAGAAATAGAGAGAGTGGGATTTTGGATGCAAATCCTTATGGAGAATAAGAACCGTACAAAATATTTTATTCATAAAGTAGCAGAAAATATTTTAAGTACTAAGCCAACATAAGAATGGACAAATGAGATTTTGCTAATCGGGATGACTGCAAGTAGGGGGTAAAAAAATAGGCAAGAAGGGCTAAAATTTACAAGATAAAATGGAAAATTAGCCAAGGTACAGGGAGCAGATAACCAGAGAGGGAAAGGTAGTAGAGTGGGGATAAGGCCAAGATGACATCTGGACTGCAAGATAGAGACTGCCTTTCTTACCGGGGATTGTTATTCTCTTAGGCAGAGAAAAAGATTTTAGCTGAATTTGGAACAGAAACTGATGTTAAAAAGAGGACAATTAGTACGGCATATGAATACTGCACAACAACTTTAAGAATCAGAGGAGGTTAGAAAATATTGTGGAGAGAGACTGAAAAAGCAATTTACAAGAGAATAATGGGAGGACATATGTATGGCTCCCCAAGTATGTAACAAAGTCAAGGTGGTTTATGATCTTTGCTTGGAAGTTTTTGCATAGGTATTTTCATACCCCAAGCAGACTTCAAATTATTTTTCCTCGGGTAGGTAGGCAAATGCTGGAGGTGTGATGGGAATGAAAGAGAAAACTGGGAACGTGTTTTTGGGAGTACAATGATGAGTTGGCAAATTTTAAAATTCCTTGCAGACTATTCTGCCAGAAATATTTGCCAATGAGATGGTTGTAGGAAATGATTCTTTTGTGCTGGGACACAGGATCTGAAATCCATAGACATTGTAAGGTCTTAAGCTTAATTCTGCTGGCTACCAAAAAAGCAATTACTAGAAAATGGGAATCAAAGTCTAAACCAACTGTTTTTGAAGTTTTGAATATTATACAATAAATACAAGAACTGGAAGAGGGACAATTAGTAAAGCATATAAAATATTGCATGACAATTATATGAATCAATCAGAGGAGCTTAGAAAGGATTGGGAAGAGAGACTGGCTAAACGATTCACAAAGAGACAATGTGGTGATATATGTATATCTCCCAAATATGCAACAAAGACTATAATATTTAGGATCTTTGCATGCAAGTATTTACACAGGTATTTTTATACCTCAAGTAGACTCCAAAGAATTCTTCCTCAGGTAGATAGCAAATGTTGGAGGTGTGACGGGCAAGAAAGAGGTAGCTGGGAACATGTTTTTTGGGAGTATAATGAGCTAGTGGACTTTAGGGATTCTCTGCAGACCACTTTGTTGGAGATGCTGGATGAACAGACTGGACTGACTGGGGAGTTATGCTACAGAATCGCAATTGCCTAGACAAAGTAAAGCTTTACTGTGTCGAATTACGGTGGCTGCCAAAAAAGCAATTACTAGAAATTGGAAATCAAAGTCTAGACCAACTTTACTAGAAGTAGTGAATATAGTAACAGATAAAAACTGGAATTGCAATTTTTACAAAAGGAAAGGAGCAAACTATATAAAAAATGGGAATTGTGGGAACAATATATGCACAGCAGGAGCGAGGTTTAAGAGGTAGGATTTGAATGAGCCATATAATGCTTAAATAAATGACTGGATGGTTTATAAGCGATGTATAATGTCTGCAACTACAGTTGTTTCAATGGTGTCTGTGATGTAAACTGCAACTAAAGTGGTATAATTCTGTATGTTTTCCATTTATATAATTGTAAGATTGCCTTTGTCATATGTGAAAATTTAATAAAGATGTTTGGAGAAAAAAAGAACTGGAAGAGGGGACCTTTACAAAAGGGAAGGAGCAAATCACATAGAAACAAATGGAAATAGTTGGAACAGTACATGTAGAATAATATTCAGGAGGAGGAGTGAGGTTTAAAGGAAGCCAGGAATTCAGCAATTTATGTAATGTTGGATTGATGATAGTTGCAATGTATAATTTAAGTAAAGGAAAAAAATGTTTTTTTTCCTGTTAATGTATGCCTGCCTATGTCTTAAATGATAATTTTAACAAGTTGAAACAAAAATCTGATGTCAGAATGTAAGACAATGTCTCAGAGATATTTAAAGGATTCAAAGTTGGGGGTGGGGTGAAGAAGAGCTGCCCTGGGCCAAGCTGATCTTGCTGACTGGGGCTTTTAGATAATTGTCCTTTCTTTTTAGAGCATCATTTACATGGTTTCTTAAAACCCTTTCTTCCAGGCTCTTGCTGCTTAAACTGTTTACTCAAAATCGAAGCTGATGAGAAGGGAAAATTAGTATTTGTTCAGGACAAGAAAGACTGAAAAAGCTCCCTCTCCTTAAATCAGTTTTCACCTTTCATCACATTTCTTACCAGCTCAGCTGCAAAGTGGCCTAAAAAAACTATAGAAGGCAGAATTAAACATCACAGATTTATCATGATCAGGCAGATTCTGAGAATGAAGCCAAGCCTGCCTCCTCTAGACTTCTGTAGAAGCAGCAGCTCTGGAGTAAGACTTGGTAGTGTAAGAATACTTCAAAATATGCTTCAGTCACCTTAGAAACAGTTGACAGAAGCGGTTAATGAATTCTTTAGCTCACAAGAAGGAAGGTAAACCATTAACTTCTGCATATCCTCAGAAAATAATAGCAAAATTTTAACATATGAGCTTAACAGTTTAAAATCCTGAAAGTTAAAAAACTAGAGGAATACATTTTCTTCCCCAGCTTATGCACTGTTTTCCCATCCCTGTCAGAGGGATTAGGGGTTAGCAGCAACAAATGAAAACAGAGAAATAATAGCTGGGTCTGTTTTATGAAGAGAAAACAGGTACTGGTTTGCCTGGGGTACTTTTTATAACCAGTCTGACTTCTTGGAAAGAGAAGGGTAACTTATCAGGGCAAGCTAAAGCAGACAAAGAAACATTCCCTAAAGCAGGCAACACAGGAGGAATAGTTGCAACTTTAGGCATCTGTAAATGTAACAAATCAATTTTTTGTGTCAGGAATTTCATTAGGTTCCCCACTAAAACCTCTTTATCTTAAAGTGTCAGAAAAAATATATTTCTTCAGAAGGATAATCTGATGAAATACTTTCCTCAGAATCAGAATGGTCAGAATGAGAAGAAATTCCTGATGTACATCCATCCCCTTTTAATGTATGCTCATCTGAATGAAAATCCCTATCAGAAACTCAAGGAACTGTTCTTTTATATCTTGAAGAATCAGAAAACAATGACAAAGCAGTCATAAATTCCTTAACAAGTCATAATAAATCAGCCGTGAATACAGAAATAAAAATAGGAGACTCGGAAATTCTCTCACTAAGCAAGTTTTCCCTGAAAAAATTACTAATAACTGACACACATTCAAAGACCAGCTTCTACATCCCTCCCCCAGGCAAGTGAAGTCCCTTTATTTGCTCCCAACCCATGACACTGTCAAAAGTGTCTCTTCGCTTGCCCGAAAAGGGCATCTCTACAGCCAAAGACAACTTGGGTATTGGATGATCTTTGGTGACTGCAAGAGCTACACCCAGAAGGCAGTGGGAAAAAGATGAGGAACAGCCAGCCATATAAGTCACCTACTGGCAGCTAAGGCAGAATGGAAACCATCCTGATACCCAAAGACTCCTTAAAAAGAAGTTATGTACTTACCATAACGTTTCATCTGTGTTGTCCATTTGCATTCTTCCACAACTATTGGGTTCAGAGCCAAAGCACAGATCCAACTTGCCAATACTATAGCTCATGGCCATCAAGAAAGCTCTTGAGCTCCTCCCTACCCATAATGCAACCACCCCTAACATACCTCAGATTTAGTTTGCTGGATAATTTAGTAAGAAATATGAGAATAATATTCCTGACAGAACAACCCATTACCTGGAGCTCAGCATAAGACACAGTAGTATCCTTATTTCATCTTGTTCTTCCAGACGTCTGTGATAAATAATGATGGGGGTTGGTGTGCAGGAAGCGGAGGAAGAATGAAAATGGACAACACAGATGGAACATTATGGTAAGTACATATCTTCTTTATCTGATGTTGTCAGATTTCATTTATTCCTCAACTACTGGGAGAGAGTCCCCAGCCACCAGAAATCCCAGGTGGACTCTAAGGACAGATATTGAACCAAAGGTTGCCCTGCCCCTCGAGACCAATCTAGTTTGTAATGAGTAACAAAGGTATGACGATTGCCCCAAGTATCAGCTACACATAAGTCATCCATGGAATTCACTGATAAAGATACTGATGACACTGTCATATATCTAGCTGAGTGGGCTCTCAAAGGTTTACTGTAAATGAAACATATGTAGTTGGTAGGCCTTCTTGCCAGAGCTACCTTTGTAACTGATTTATCTTGGCATCCAAAAAGGAGATAAATAGTTGGTCAGATTTTCTAACTCCTTTTGTTCTAAGTAAACAGAAGTGTAACTGTTGGCGTACATCCAACAAATGTAACATACACTCTCCTTAGTTTTCAAAATTTGGAAAGAAGACAGGCAGATTGATGGACTGAGATTGAATTCTGACACCACCTTAGGAAGGAAAGAAAGGTTGGTTCCAGCGTTATCCTTTCCTTATGAAAGATCGAGTAGGGGGGCTTTAGAGGACAATGCCTGAAGCTCAGAGATTCGTCTGGCTGAGGTAATGGCCACAAGGAAGACCGTTTCCAGGTCAGGAAATTAAGATCACATTTTGCTGCCGGCTCAAAGGGGGAATGAATTAAGGCCTGTGGTACTAAATTCAAATCCATGGAAGAGTAGGGTCTTTATAAGGTGGTCTCAAAAGAAGAATACATCTCAAAAGACCTTGCAAAGCTTTGATGAAGCAAGGAAAGAATCCTCAAATCAGATATGGAAGTTAGAGTTTGCTGGTAACTGAACTCTAATGGGTGAGGAACTAGCTATTTCACTACATAATGCTGCCAAGACCTCAAGGACACTTTGTATATAAATCAGAAAGGGCCAATGTGTTTCTGATGTACCCAAAAAACAAATCTCTTCAATTTGCTACTGTAAAGTTTCCTCGTAGAGGCTCTATGGGAAGACAAAAGTATATGATGGACAGGGGATGAGAGCACAGACTGTCTGGCTATCAACAGAAGTGGAGAAACCTTAATATCAGCTTTAGGTTTGAGATATCTGGGTGAACCATGCCTGTCAAAAGAGACAGAAGGTCTGGATTTGGATCTAGAATCCCAGGTGGGTAAATTAGATGAGGCCAAAGAAAGGGAAACCAAATTTGTCGAGGCCAGTAAGGTGCAAGAAGGATGGTTTTGCTCTTCAACCTGGCAGCTTTCTGCAGAAATTAGGGAATCAAGGAAGTTGGGGGATAAGCATAGAGAACACTGGGAGGGAGGGGGTGCAATTTTGGAGCAGAGCATTCCTCGGTGATTCACCTGGTGGAGGGACCAGGGCAAAGATGTGCTGCACTTGTTTATGGGAGAAGCAAAAAGATCACAGCAAGGCTGGGCCCACTGATGAAAAATCATTTCTTCCACTTTGTTGTTGAGGGACCACTTACGAGATAATAAAATGGATCTGCTCATCTTGTCTGCTATCATGTTGGCCTTCCCTTGCTATCAGAAAGTGGTTGAAAGAGATCACCCACTGCCACACACTGAGGGCTTCTTGGTACGAGGGGTAATATCTGGTTCCTCCTTGTTTATGTACCAGAGGACAAACATACTCTGTCTGAAATCCAATCATTTCTGAAGGGAGCGCGTCTTAAAATGCTTGCAACACTAAAAGCACTGTCCTCGTTTCTAGGACATTGATATCCACCATGTTGGCCTCTTCAGGGAATCAAGTGCCTTGAACTGTTTTCCCCAGGAAGTGCCTCCTACCCAAACTGGGAGCCATCCGTGGCCATTACGGACTTGGGCTGAGGGAGAACGAAAGGACAGCGTTGAGCATGATCTGATCGAATAGACTGCCAAAGATACCTTTTGCATGCTTGAGTGATTTTTTATTTGAACTGACATGTTGATAAATAATCCACTATTGAGTTTCTAGCATCCAATGAAGAATCCTCATGTGGAATCTCTCTAGAGGAGCTAAAATAATGACTGTTGACATTGACATTAGGGCTTGTAGAGTCAACTGTGCTGAAATTTTTGTACTAAGAATTATCTTCTTGACATGGAATCTGACAGTCTGTACTCCTGCAAGAGGAAGAGAAGCTGTTACGGATACATTGTTGAAAACTGTTCCTATAAACTCCAGTATCTGAGAAAGTTCTAAATTAGATTTGCTGTAATATATGGTAATTCCTAGAAGACAGCAAGTTTAGAGTACCTGATTCTCTTGTTCTTATGAGTAGATGCCTGCCTGGGGCAGCAATGAGCCAGTCTAGATACAGAAACACTTGGAATCCCTGCAGTCTCAAGTGAGCTACTACCACTGCCATGCATTTGGTGAACACCCTGGGGGCTGTGAAGCGACCAAAAGGCAATGCTCTGAACTGGTAATGACTGGCTCCCAGATGGAAGTGTAAATACCTTCTGGACTGTATGTTCATTTTTGTGTGACAGTACGCATCCTGAGGGTCTATCGAGCACATCCAGTCATCCCTGTCGCAAAATGGACTGAAACTGAAATGTGACCATCCAAAACTTTGTATGTTGAACATATTTGTTCAAGTTCTTGAGTTCCAAAATTTGTCTCCAGTCCCCTGTTTTCTTTGGCACAAAGAATCTGGAGTAAATTCCAGATCCTATCTGGTCTGGTGGGACCTCTTGGATGACTCTCTTCTAGCAGCTTTTGAATTTCTAATGCTACTGTTTTCCCTCTGATTGGATGGAACATCTGGAAACTTGTATGAGGATGGGGAAGGAAGGAAAAAGGGAATTATATAACCTCTGGAAATGATCCTCTACACCCAGGTATCTCTTGTAATGTCTACTCAGGCTCTCTGGTGTAGTCCTAAGTGACCCCTGATTGCCTCCAGAGATGGACAATTGGGCCTCCTTTCAGGACTGCGGATAGGGTCTGTCACAGAAAGAATTTCTAGACCCCTGGTTTTGCTGGCCACCTCTACCACATGGGCAGTATCTCTCACTTGAGTCCCCCCTGCCTCTGGGGGAACTATCTCCATGTGGATCTTGGAAAAGAACACCGGGACTTCTTGAAACAATTTCTGTTCCCCTCTGATTCCTGGAAAAGGTCCTTTGAGGGGTCGAAAAATGCACTCCAACAGCAGAGATAGTCTGTCTTGCAACTAGAGAGATGTTTCTTTCAGTTTGGGGTCGAATAAGGAGGTTCTGTCAAAGGGTGCATTGACAAAAGAGGACATGAAGGGCTTCAGAAAGTCACATAAGCACATCCAGGCATTTCTCCTAATGGAAATATCCAAACCCGCTGCCCTTGAGGTACCCTTGGCTGCATGAGAGATAAGCCTCAGGGATGAGTTTCAGACAGAAGCTAGAGTCATCAACTGTGAAGCCAAATAAGCCTGAGTCTCAGCAGCAGTGGTCCCAGAAACAGTATTTGACTGTTCTTTAATCAAATCTCTCTGTAATCTTGTGAAATGTGCGAGGTAGTTCAGTGACCTGAGAGCAAAGGTCGCTGAAGTGTAGACACACCTCCCAAATTTGTCCACAGCCCTAGTGACTCTGTTGGATGGATGGAGAGTAGAATTTGCTCAGCAAGTTCTTTCTTAGTGGCCATCACCATGACTATAGCATCCACAGGTACGCCTTTACTCCAAAATTCCCTTCCTGCGGGTGGTGCCAGAATCCAATCCGATCTCCTGGGGATAGGTTTGACAGAGTCAGGCTCCTTACACACCTGCTGAGTGATCAAATCAATGAGCTTGTTAGCGGGCGAAGTCATCCAGGAGGTAGAAAGGCCAGATCCAAACAATTCCAGGAATACAGAATCCTCCGAGAAGGACTTTGTGAGAACCAACCACCTCTTTGTTTATGGATCTCTAGGATGTCTCCGAATGAGACTTCTTCAGGTGGTGAACTTAGGGATACTTTCCCTTCATCGAAAGTGGTATCTTCAGTGATGGATTCCCGCAGGGAATCTAAGTGCCCCCTTTTGCACTTTCGCTTCTGGGGTACTTCTTTAGTGGGATGCTCCAGAGAAGTATCAGAAGAAATGGTGATACCCTGCTGGGTAGCCTGAAGAGTTTGGGCTGACTGTCCCTGTGGTGTTGAATGATGAGGCTTAAGATGCAGAGACACATGAGATCCAGAAGGAAGATCCAAGGGGGGACAGACTGTCCATCTTGATGAAGCAGGGAAAATTCTCTCCATTACCTCAAAAGCAGAATGTTTCAGGGAGAAGGAAGCCGACATAACTGTGAAGCCATTCTTCTGATCCATCAGCCCAAACATTCACCGGAGACAGAGCCCAGAGCTGAACTGCCCAAAGCCGACGCTCCAAAGGGGAGAGATGGCTCCGATGACGTCGGAGTTGACTCCAGATCTTGCAGGGACACCATGGCTCTGAGTTTCATCTGACTCAGAACTCGTTGAAGCTGGAGCACTCAGAGAAATCATCAGATCCGATGACAAGGATATCCTTTTATCTGACCCAGATGGTCATGGCAAAATTGAATCCAAGGGCTCCAAAACAGGCTGCCAGATCAGAGAAGGAGCCAAAGGTAGAGGTGTAGTGCTATGGAAAGCTTCCTGACCTGACGGGGTAGGAGCTGGGAAAACCCCTATCTCTATCTGTGCCAAGAGGAATATCATCATCCTATCTGCATCGGCTCCAGTGAGACTCCTGGAAGAATGACAGGAGGCTACAGAAGGGGACCTTGAATGCCATTTTTCCAGAAACAAGAACAGGACCCTAGAAGGTATGGGGTCAGTGGTAGGCGAATAAGTTCTCAGAAGCAGTTTCGGATCCAACAAACTCAGATTTGAAGATGATCTTGGTGATCCGAGCAAAAGCTTAGAAACAGCAGCCTTCGGATCAGACAATTTTCTTTTCAGTAGGCTCCACTGAGAACAGAGTTGAAGACTTAGAGGGCTTGGGGGGCTTTTTAGAAGTCTCCTTTGAAGTAATTTGAGGGAGTTCAGCCCCAATAACTGCCTCTGTAAAAGCAGTAGATAACCACCCCTTTAAAATAAGTTTGTTTTTACGATCCGTAATGGCTTGCGTGTTGACATTTTTACAAATAGAACAGTCAATATTTAGGTGGTCTGGGCTTAGGCAATAAATGCACAGGTCATGTGCATCCCAAAGTAAAAGCTTATGACTGCATTTCTTGCACTTCTTGAACCCAGATGGACCTTTCTCAAACATTTTCTTCCAAAAAAGGACAAGGAGAGATGGCTCCGATGACCTAGGAGCAGACTCCAACACCCCAGAACTTCAACGAGTTCGGAGTCAGATGAAACTCAAGAATTATTAGACATCTACAAACCCAAAACCAAAACAGGCTGCCTTCTCTATAACTATAACCCAGCTATATCCTGGAACTAACTCCCCTTGGAAATAAAATCCCTCCAGCATAGCAAAAGTTTCAAATTAGCCACAAGGAAATACTTAAAAACAAAGTGGTCTTGCCACTGTAGCCAACCCCCCTGAAACCACCATCATTTCACCTATTTCACCACCTCACACAAAGTATCTATAACACTATTCCCCTGCCTCTTCTACCTCTTCCCTTCCTCTATCCCCAACCACTCAATTCTTACAGCCTCAAAGCAACCTACCTGTCTAATCTGTCTCCTATACTCTACCTCCCTTACATCTCCTACTAGCCATGCTTACTTTCCTTCCTTGTTTCCAAACTCCTATACAACTAGATCCTACCCACTTTAAATAAGTATCTGCCTATTAACTCATTTTGCTTTAAGCAGCTTAAATAATATTGTAACTAGTCACATTTTCTTCTGCTAATTGTTTAAAACCTTGTTTGTAACAACTCACATACTTGTCTGCCAACTTAATACTCTGTATAATTGAATTGCCCGAAGAGCTTTTTTTCTCTCCAGGTCTCTGCTTGTAAGATCCTATAGCTGATTGTTACTGCTATGTTACTAAAATTTAATAAATTGTTTTCTAGTCTTGAGGAGCTTTTCTCCCCAGGTCTCTGCTGAAAATGAGCCAAAAACTCAGCCAGACTAACCCAGTTAACAAATGTAAAATAAATAGGAGGAAAGGAATAAAAAGTTTTTTTAGAGGTGGTAGAGGAGGAAGAAAAACAAATACCAACAATGGTACACTAAAACACACTGAAAAGTGCAACAGAAAGTTAAATAGAAACTAGGGAAATATTAGTGAAATACCAACTATGGTATATAAAAAGACATACACTAAGTGTAAAAGGAAAGATATTAACAAAAAAGAAAAAATACACTAATCTGATAAAATGCTCGAGAGCTTAAATGACCACATCTATTTTGCGAAAGCAACAAATGAGATCTGAGGTATGTTGGGGTTGGTGCATTGCAGGTAGGGAGAAGCTCTAGAGCTTTCTTGATGGTCACGAGCTACGGTATCGCCCGAGCCAGATCTGAGCCCAATAGTTGAGGAATGAATGAAAACTGCCATCAGATCAACTTTTATCTTTTTACAGGCATGAGAAGGTACAATCTTAAAGATCAACGGTAACTCCACAGGTAAGCCAAAGAAAAAACATCAAAACAGGAAGCGCAGCCTAAACAAGTCAGTAAACTGTGAGACAGAGAGGATCTCTGAGATAAGTAAACTACTGACAGCCCCCACAAGCACATTATCCTGCCCCAAACAAACCAACACTGCAGTACTGAAAAATGTTTTAGTCAAAAATGACACTTTTCCTCGCAAAACCCACACACACAAGCATTTACATAAAAACTTCCTTAGAAATGAAATGACAGTCCCAAAACATTTGGTTTCCTAGCCAAACATAAATTCTGAATTCTGACAGAAAAAAATACAAGTTTTTTTTGTAAAATCAGAAAATAGTGGAATGTCTTCTACAAGGGGCTTATCTGCCCAGCCTTTGAGTATCGCTAGCTGACATATGGGGCCTAAAAGTGCATTCTCTATTCAGTGGCAAAAAAAGTCTGAAGCTTTTTGCACTCCAACTCTCTTTCTCATGAAGCTTTGCTTGGGCTCCCGACAGCTGAAGTGCATGAAGGGCAAACAAAGCTTTGTGAAACTGGCCAGTTCCAGGAGATAGTACCCATAAAAGCTACTGCAACAGTGATCCATGTGATATGCGTCTTGAACATCTACGGACATACCTCCCTCAGTGCACTCCAGTTCAAGCTTATGTTAGCCTCGAGAAGTAAGGAAGCAAGCCACTGTTTTTAGGACTTCAGGCTGTAGATCCTTTAGGTAAAGTGGAATATAACCCAAATTCTGTTATTTAGTGTTACAGGAAATCTCTACAAGGATCATCTCACATTCACAGTTACCACTTATTCCAGTTTGTAATGAAAAAAGTACAGTTGTGTACACTTACCATAAATGTAGATGTTCGAGTGTACTCACTGTTGCAGTCATCACATTTGGGTTATCTGCCTGCAGGTAGCCCTCAGTCGGCCTGTATACAAGAGCTTGGGATTTCTGCTTCGGATGCTGTCGCTTCTTCCATGACATAAGGGTATAAAACATGCAGCTGACGCCATTACATCAGTTTTTCTTGCCCCAGATGTCAGGAGACCCCACAATAGGAAGCAATTACTTGGTGTGGAACACCCCCAGTAGAAAGTAAATACCAATGTTATAAGATATGGCCAAACAAAAAAGAATAGGTAGAAGTATAGAAAAGTCAGGGGGGGCTGGAAGGAGGGTAACCAGGACTGCAACAGTGAATACACTCCAACATCTACATTTATGGTAAGTGTACACAATTGTACTATGTTCTTCGTGTTTCACTGCTGCAGTCATCACATCTGGATTGATTCCCAAAGCTGAGGATGGGTGGAGGCAGTCAAGAAGCATTAGGGCTGGCAAGCAGGCCCTGTAAGACGGCATTGGCAAATCCAGCTCTGGATTTAGAAAAGATAGATAAGTGGAAATGCTTGGTGAAGGTGTGTACAGAGCTCCAGGTTGCAGCTTCAAGGATGTCCCTGGTAGTTACTCCCCTGATAAATGCTGTAGAGGTTGATGTAGCCCTAGTGGAATGTGTTCTGATCCCCTGTGGGGTAGGTTTCCCATGGTGTTTGCAGCAGAAATGGATGCAGTGTGCTATCCAATTAGAAATGGTTTGCTTTGAAATGACCTTGCCCTCTGTCCCTGTAGCAAAAGCTGACTCATATGAAAGTTTAGTCCTGCCCAGATAGAACCTAAGCTGCCTGTGCACGTCCAGAGTGCAGGATTCTTTCCCCTTTATTCTGAGTATTAGGGAAAAAGGTTGGCAAATGAATGGATTGGCTTAAAGCCACACTAGACACCACCTTGGGCACTGCTGGTTCAAAGGGTGGAAGCGTGAGTTCTTCCAATACAAAATTAAGGTCCCAGGCTGGAGTGGTAGCTCTCCTGGGGGGTCTTAAATTTTTGGCTCCTCTCAGGAACTGTTTGACCAGAGGATGAGAGAAGAGGGGTTGCTCGGTATTATAATGAGCCGAGATAGCAGAGGCATGAATCTTAACTGATGAGAAGGACAGGCCTTTGTGGAGCATTTCTGTTAAGTACTCTAGTATATGAGGTAAGCTGGGCACAGCTGTGTCCATTCCTTGAGACTGGCTCCAAGAACAGTATCTTTGTCACTTTTCTGAATAGGATTTTCTAGTACTAGGCCTCCTTGCCTCAAGGATGACATCCAGCACCTGTTTACTGAGGGTTGCTGGTGATGAGTTCAGGGGATGAGCCAGGCTGCTAGGTTCAGGGCTTGTAGTGGAGGATGCAAAATCTGGCCCTCCTGCTGGGACAGGAAGGAGGGGGTCTGAGGCAGATGCCATGGTGGCAGTACTGTCACACTGCGCAAAAGTGGGCACCAGTGTTGGCGTGGCCAGTCTGGTGCAATCAGGATTGTCCTTGGCTTGTCCTGTTTGATCTTTAGTAGAACCTTCGAGAGGGGGGGGAAGAGGGCAAGGCATAGATTGAGAGGTTTTCCCATGTAAAGGACAAGGCATCCTCTTTCCTTGCTTGGCTGTGGAGAGTTCTGGTGCAATATTTGCTCAATTGATGGTTCTGAGGGGAAGCAAAGAGGTCCAACTCTGGTGCCCCCCACCTGTGGATCAGAAGCGTGAATGATTTGGGTTCCAGTTTCCACTCGTGTGGGTCCATTAGATTTCTGCTAAAGACATCTGCCAGTGAATTTAGTTTGCCTGGCAGGAACTGAGCTTGCAGGTGCACTTGATTGCTCAAGGCTGTGTTCCACAGAGCCATGGCTATCCTGCAGAGTGGGTAAATGGGCTTGTTCATGTACCACATAACTGTGGTGGTGTCCGTCTAACAATAGTTTCCCTGGAAGAATAAGGCATCTGAAGGCAGTCAGAGCACTCTGTACAGCTAACATTTCTTTTTGATTGATATGCTGGTGAATTTGCTTCGGGCTCCATTTGCCTTGGATGCATTGTCCCTGCCATGTGAGCCGCCCATGCATAGTCTGATGCATCTGTTAGGGTTTGGGCGGCAGGGGGTTGAGTGAAATGGAATCCTTTGTTGTGGTAGCAGGCCTCTGCCCACCAAATGAACTCTTCCCTTAGGCAAGGAATGACTGGAATCATTGTTTCCAGGTCCTGAGCATGTTGACACCGGAGACTTTTTAAGTACCATTGAGGTTTCCTCATATGCAGTCTTGCATATGGAATTAGTAGAATGCAAGAGGTCAAGAACCCTAGGGCTTGCAGTATTTTTCTTGCAGATAGCTGGGTTTTGGTGCCCAGTAGACTGAAGGATTTTGTCAAATACATTTTTTTTCTGGAGTGAGGAATGCCATCTGGGAAGCTGTGTTCAAGTTTGTTTCCAGGAATACAATCTGTTGGCTGGGTACCAGATGTGATTTATTTTCGTTGATTGTGTACCCCAGTGAAGTTAGAAGTCTCTCTACAAATGTCAGGTGCTGGTGACTGTCCGCCTGAATCAGGCAATCATCCAAGTATGGGTAAATTTGAATTCTTCTCTGCCTGCAATATGCAAAGGCTGGAGCTAGGCATTTTGTGAATACTCTGGGTGCAGTAGATAAGCCAAAGGGAAGTGCAGAGCCTAACCTGAAACGCAGATATTTCCTGCAAGATTCCGTTATGAGGATGTGCAGATAAGTTTCTTTTAAGTCCAGGGTGGCTAGCCAGGAGTCCTTGGCAAGCATAGGAAGCAGCTGTTGGAGTAAGCATTTTGAACCTTAGAACCACCAGGAAGGTGTTGAGAATAGACAGACACAGGATAGGGTGCCTAAAGTTTTCTTTTCTTGGTACCAGAAACAGTCTGGAGTAAAAACGTTGTCCCCTTTGCGCTGCTGGGACAGGCTGAATAGCCTTAATACTGAGAAGAGACAGTACTTGCTTTGGGGCCTCTGCCCACTTGCTTGGGGGGAGGTCTGGCCATCCACTTGGGGTTGGCAGTGAGTGGAAGTAGAATCTGTATCCCTGGGATACAATGTTCAAGACCCATCTGTCCTGGGTGATGTACTCCCAGTTTTTTTGCATGCAGGGCGAATTTTCCTCTTAAGGGTGCAAGTACTTGGGCAAGGCTTGGAAGAGGTAAGGATAAGTCATTGCGAGATTTTACCAAAGGAAGGTGGCTTACTATTCCCTGTTTTAGAGGTGGGAGCACTCCATTGCTTAGATCTGTGCATAACAACCTGAGACTGTAATCTTGGTGGTCTGCTGCCCCTGGGCTTGGACTAAGAAGGTCTGGGAGGGACTGGAAAGGACCAGTTTTTAGAAGGCCAATGCCTACTGAATCTAGGTGGATGTACCTGTAGGAAATCTAACAGTTTGCATAGATTTAGCTTTTTCCTTCATCTTTCTGAGTACAACTTCTGCTTTATTGCCAAACTGGCGTTCTTGGTTTAATGGTGCATCTAGTAATTTTGCTTTGACATGGTCTGGCAAGATTTGTTCCTTAAGCCAAGCATGCCTTCTAAGAACAGACCCAGTGACAGCAGCCCTGTAAGATGCTTCAAAGACATCAAAACCACACTGCAAAGTATGTTTTCCAACTTGGTTAGCAGAATGCATTAACTCTTGTAAATCTTTATGTTCTGCACTATCAGGAATCAACATAATTTTCTATTTAATTAGCTCCATAATATGCTACTGATGCTTTAACATATGAAACTGGCAATTTAAAGCCCTGATGGCATACCCTATCTGTCTAAAGTCCTAGAATCCTTGTCTGAAGGGGTAGGGTTTTTGGCTGTTGTAGCCTTAATGCCTTTAGGTCCCTAGGAAACGGTCTCTGGATCCGCAGTAGGATTCTTAAAGATGAATTTGTGAGAGTCAGGTACTCTGTAATACCTGTCAGGTTTCCTGGGAGCTGCAGGCGAAGTATCAGGGGTAACGCTGGATTCCAAGAAGACATCATCTACAATTTCCAGAACAGGAGGGATAGCTAGAGGACTGTGCTGAGGCAAGTTTAAAAATTTACTGAGCCTCTTTTTGGACTGTGGGTAGTCCTGGGACTCCCAGCGGTAAATGCTCTCTAAGGTATGCAGGGTTTCACCAAAAGAAAAATCTTCTGGTGGTGAAGCAGAGGGAATGGAATCCTCTGCATCAGAATCCTCATAGGTAGATACGGGTATGTCCTGGTAATCAGAAGGATCAGAGTCGACAGACTCATGGAACTGAAGAATCAGAAGGAAAATCAGTTCTTGGTCTTTTGAGGGGGAAGGCTGGCTTCCCCTAATTAAAGTTATAAGATCTTCAGCCATTCTAAGCATTTGTTTCTGAGGCATGTGGGCCTGAGAATGCGCTTTGGTCGTCTGTTTCCTAGGCATAGTGCGAACTCTGGGCCTGAGAAATTCGGTATTTTTGGTTTGAAACTAAGTCGTTGGTTTAATATGAAAATCGGAAGGCTTGAATACACCCTCAGAAGCCGGTGACTGCACAGCGGCACTGGACCCCATCCAAGGTAGAGACATCCGCAAGTTCCATAGTCGAAGAAGCATCTCGCTGCATACAGACTCCGAATGGGTCTCCGTAGAGGCCTGCAAATCTGTAGAAACAGTTATCCGGGGCTGCGAAAGCGCCTCACTGAGTAGCGATGGACTGGCGACTAGCTTAATGGAAGCCTCTGCAGTTCTGGGCCTATGCGGTCTGTCTTTATCCTCAAGTTTTTTCAGAAGATCAGTAGTCAGATGGCTTATCAAAGCCATTTTGGAATACGGAGAACGAGAGCAAAAGAATTTAGTGACAAAATAGCCCAACGAAGAGTTCAGGTGTTGAACAAGGCACAAAACCGACAGCGAGGAACGTCGTAGTCTGGGCCTAAACAGGTGACGCAGTAAGAATGAAAATCTCTGAGGTGATTTGCTTTCCACAGGCAAGACAATTATTAACTTTTTCTGACATTGGTTAAAGCAAGAAAAAAGGATCCCCAACGAGGTACTTACCTTTTAGAAGACTTTAGGTTTGAAACTCGAAAAACGAAAATTTCAGGAGGCGGCCGACCGGCACTTGCGAACTGCTTCTGCTTCGGATGCTGTACGGCAAGAAAAGCTGATGTAATGGCGTTGGCTGCATGTTTTACAACCCTGATGACCTGATGCCATGGAAGAAATGACAGCATCCGACGCAGAAATCCCAAGACTTTGGTATTCAGGCCGACTGAGGGCTACCCGCAGGCAGATAACCCAAATGTGATGACTGCAACAGTGAAACACGAAGAACATCTGTGTGACTACTAATGAGAAACATGCCAATGAAATGAGTTGGGCGGGGTCTCCAAAATATCTGCTAAGAAATGTGTCACAACAGTGATGTCTGGTGACTGGATTCTCCACATGTATGAAATAGTGGCAGACTATTTTGAAGGCAGTAAGTGATCTACTCACAATTTATCATGCTATGATTACAAGTTGGAGTGCTAATCCATAGGAATCCATCTTAAATAAAATGCAGTTATCTAGGCACTTTAGACCATAAACAAGTCAATTTAGCTTGTCATCAATTAAGATAAGCATGTATAACTGGGGTCTGCCTATACACCTGATGAGAATAACTTAAAACAGTACCACAAACTATCTGATATTACCTCTTTAAGCTGACTTTCTCCAGTATAGTGTATACTAGCCCGGTTAGATACTCCTTGGAGATGATCCAGTGTATGCATGCTAGCTGGCAGGTTTGGGTTGCACAAAGGTTCCACTGCTGGTTCCTGCAACGGTGTGGCAAAGTCTATGTGCTCTGTGACACTAAAAAGATGAGAAAGAAAATAAATCCATCTTTGAGCTATGCATATATCTAATACTACCAACTTAAAATGAATTACAACTACGACAGAGTGCCTACAAACATACCTGAAAATATAAAAGGATCCTTATGTTTACTCTACATTGCTTCTGAAATTTTCATCCTTTCCTCCCACAGTGCAATACAGAAAAAAATACAAACCATGAACTAAAAGACTTGGTCTTTGTTAAATGAAATACCCAGTCATTCTGAACTACTTTTCATCTGTTTCACATTTTTTTTTACCTATGCACCTCATAAGTCAAGTTATTTACTGATTTTATGAGTAGGTGGAAAAATATCCCCAAATTATGGTTCTTAATCTTCCATTTACCAAACATGAACACTAAACACTTGAAATTATCAACTTTAACTGGCAAACTCGCAGCATAACTTAAAATGCATTGTTTTACACTTGAACAAAATGTTCTGCAAAAGCATAATGTGATTTATAATTACTTACCCTGTAGATCTGATAAACATAGCTTGGCAATGAATACATAACAAACCTGTTTCAGTGTAGAATAAGGAATTTTTTAAAGATTCATAACCACTCCCTATTGGAAGCAGCAGACCTGCTACTGTCAGTCCTAAAACTTCAAAAACTAAACGGAAATTCAGACCAAAACTAGCAATTTCTAGGTGTTTTGGCAGGGGGGGACTTCATCCCCTGATGTGGGAGTGAGGGATTGCACCCTTGCTACTAACTTGAAAGCTGCTGTACCTCTGAAATACTTCAAGAAACTACAATTTTACAAAGTATCCATTCCTCCTAACTAAACTTAAAATGTTACTGTTTCAAGGATCCCAATTATTGTCTTTGTACATTCAGCAGGCAGTCGCATCCTTGCCGTCTGAAGGTAGTGAACAAACTTGGATAGTGACAATGGTATTTCTTTCTGAAAATTCTCCATACACACATATGCAGCAATACCTTGTAATCTGGAAAATAAACTACACAAATCAAGGAACAACAATGTACAAACCCTGATTAGGCAACAACAGATGTTCAGCATATTGATCAATATAGTCTAGAAGATTTAGGATCTTTGCTTGGAAGTTACCACCATAGGTATTTTAATACCCCAAGTAGACTTCAAAGAATTTTTCCTCAGGTAAACAGCAAATGCTGGAGAACTGATGGGGAAGAAAGGCGTAACTTGGAACATATTTTCCTGGAGTGCAATGAGTTGGCAGACTAAGGATTCCAGTTGTAAAAAAAAATCCAAAGCCTGGAAACGTTGAGGTAAAATGCAGCGTTTATTCCAAACAGGAAAAAAATAACAAAGCTTTCGGGATCAACCCTTCATCAGTGGGTAAAAAAGAAATCAAACGCCTTCATTTAAATAGTAATTCAAACCATAAAACTAATCACATGACACAGTTGTACTAAGCACTTCAGTTTAAAGACATACAGGTAAAAGTGTTACTAAAAGCACTATAGCCATAAAATAAGTAAAACATTTAACCACACAGGATATTATTTGAAAGTTAACTATCTTCTTTTTAAAACAGATTTAATTGCTGCTGTATTTAAACCTGGAAAACAATCAACTTCTAAATGCGTGATACATGAGTATTCACACAATTCTAAACTCATTATTGAGACCCCCCCCCCCATTTTTTCTTCTGTCTGATGTCAATCACTCTAAAGTTAAATGTCTGTGTACTTCCTTTCTCCCTCATATGCTTGTCCAAAGCATTAGTTACCTCTCTATGTATTTCAGGTTTGTGGTCAATAATTCTGTCCTTCATTCTTCTTGTGCATTTCCCTAAGCAGAATACTTAGCATACCTTACAGCATGCCATATACACAATGGCAGAGGTACTGCAAGTTGCAAAACACCTGAAAGTATATTTCTTCTTAACGTTAGCATGTATAAATTCACAACTTGTATTTATATCATCACAGCATACAGGTTCATAGGTAGGTACTAGGCTATCTGCCCGAAGGCATTTATAACCCTAGCCGGAATGTGTTGGCTTTCGCCGCCCCTTTAGATTAGTTCCCTGTGCCTCAGTCCAGCAGAGCCATTGAAGTGATCCCCAGGGTAAACTTTCTGTTTCCCATCCACTCGTCAAAGTTTCTCTTGAACAGGGTTAGCGAAGAGCTCTGCCTAATGTAGACTGGAATCTTGTTCCAGAGCATGGGAAGTCTCTGGGACAGGAATCTATCTCTCCAGCATGTCCTATTTATTGTTGTGGTGAGGTTTAGATTCCTAGAGCGTGTGGCTCAAGGGGATATGGTTTGCTTTAGGAGGAGCATGTCCATCAATTTTGGGTTGGACATGGCTTTGTATGTCAGGCAGAGATCACCTCTGAGTAGGCGGTATGCAACAGAGTACAGCTGGAGTTTCTTCAGTCGAGCTACATAGGGCATCTGCTTGAGGTCAGTGATCCTCTTGGTGAGGTACTTCTGTGGTCTTTCCAGCTGTTGCAGGTGTCTTGTAAGGTACATCCCAAATGGGGTGTTGTACTCTATGATGGGTCTGATGAGTGATGCATAGAGGGGCACAATGACCTCTTTTGATCTGGATGCAAACCCTTTTGTGATTAGGTGGGCCATATAGAAGGATTTTCTAACCACTTTGGCAATGTGATTATCAAAGGAGACGTTACTATCTACTTGGGTCCCCAGATCCCTTAGTATGACATTTGTATTTAGGGGTCTACCACCTATGTAGCAGTTTGTGTGTACTTTGTTTTTTCCAAAGGGGATGACTATGCACTTTTTGGCATTTAGCTTAAGGCCATGGTTTTGACACCAGGTATCTGTCTCAGTGAGACCCTTTTGGAGGATGTCTGTGTCAGCCGGAGAGTCAATTATAGCCCCTAGTTTGCAGTTGTCTATGAACTTGGTCAGCCGTAGTCCTCCTGTGCTTGCCTGCACATCTGAGAAGTATACATCGAACAGAAGTGGTCCTAGGACTGAGCCCTGGGGAACGCCACTTGTAACCAGTTTAGAGTCAGACCTAGCTCCAGCAACTCTTACCACGTGGGTTCTGTCCATGAGCCATTACAACAAGGAAATGTACCCCGTTTTCTACTTGTGTTCAGCTTTTATTTTTAAAGTCCTTATAGGATAATCTGTTTCAAATTTGGACAGATACGATATGAGAACATGTGGACCTCTCCAACTATTCTGATTATCTCAGGCATGTTTTTACGAATACCCCAGTTGTTTCTAATACTATTCTTAACACCCTCTGATCTAAGATTATGTGTCATGACATAACGTACTTTATTTTTAATAGAATTATGACATGAACTAACATGGATAGTTTTACTAGAAAAGTGGGGTCTCGCTTTGCCTGCTCTTTCCATAAATACTTCATCTGCTATATGTCTTAATGAGTTATTATAACCACAGCATTCAAATTCTGTGGTCATTCTATCCAGTTCCAATTTAAAGTTGGCCTCATCCATGTTTAGTTGACTGGCTCTTAACATTTGTCCTTTGACTAAACCCTTAAAAGTGTGTGTGGCATGCATACTATTTCTGTGGATATATCGGTTGGAGTGTATCTCTTTTCTATGTATCTATACCTCCACTACATTTAGTTAGACTAACATACAGATAATTGCGGATACAGAAAAATGGGGTAGCGATGGGCACCCCAATGGCAAATATGTATGCCAATATTGTTGTTTCGTGCTTGGAAGAGCAGTTTGTTTATAGTGAACTGCATCCTTTTTATGATAAAATATATTTAAATGCTTTGCGGATGACATTTTTTTTTGTGGGCTGGTAATGATGCTGAACTTGAAGTGTATACAGAATATTTAAATAGATTCACTAACTTTTTGAAATGTACAGCTCGGTTTTCTGTGGATACTATCAATTATCTAAATCCGTAAATCAGTGCTTTGGAAAGGAAGCAACAGAAAGGAAGATCTATGGTTGCTCCTCTCTCTTTTTTTTTTTTTTTAAATAAAGGTTGAAATTCGTACACTTTAGAGGTACGAGAAAATCAGGTACGTTTCTTCAGTTTTGAATAACGTACCTGATATTCCTAGTATTTTCTCCATACTCTCTCATACCTCTTGGACTGGATATCAAATTTTATTTTTTTTTACTTTTATAGTCAAGAAAACTAAAAAAAGTTATAGCATATATTAACAGACGAAAGACTGGGCATCCAGACTTTCCTTCTGTTGGTATATGCTTAATTTACAATGGGCATGCTGGTAGGGCTGACCAATCAGTGCGCTCATTTGTGAATGTTAAAATGGCCAGTCATTGTAAAATAAACATTTCCATTTAACTGCTACTGCTTCCATTTCAATTAATCACTTGATTACTCATTCGAGTTCTCTCGCATCACCTTTTTCTTGTTTGACTTTCCAGACACATTAGTTTCTATCTCAAACTCTGTACAACTATTATTGCCTTTTTCATAACCAATGTTGTTCTAGGTCTCTCTAACTCTATGTTGTAATGACATCATTATACAAGGACTCTTTCTTTAACTGCTCTGGTTAACGCACACTAAGCACAATTACACTTATCCACGTTGTTAATTTAATTTAATGCTTGTAAAGGTGTGGAGCTTTTATCCCCAGGCCTCTGCTGAAAAGGGGTCAGCTCCGGCCCAGTCTGACTTTTCCAGTAAACAAACAGAAGCTAATAAAAGAATTTAAAACTGTAAACTAACTGTAGAGTTCCAAAGTAGTCTTACATCAGCAGCAGGTCAGTGACTGCTCCAAAAGATTAACACAGTTCTTTTTTGCTAGCCTTAAAAAAATAAATAAATGGTACTTCTCAATTTCTTCCACAGATCACCTAGCCTTAATCTCTTTGCAGTCAGAGCACAGAATAGTAAAGAAAATTTTCCTAATTTTCCCTAAATGCTTGCTTTTAAAATTTCATAATAAAAACAAATTTAAAACAAAACAAATGCAAAGCAAAACCAATCTAAGCTAAAGCAAACTGCAATAAATAAAAACAATTCAAAACTCTAAACTGTAAATGTAGAAAAATGGTTAATGTAACAAAGTACAGTTGTGTACCTACCATAAATGTAGATGTTCGAGTGTATTCACTGTTGCAGTCATTACATTTGGGTTATCCTGCTGGCAGGCTACCCGCAGTCGGCCTGAAATCCAAAGTCCTGGTCCAGCGTCGGTTGCTGTCGCCTCTTCCCTGACGTCAGTGCGCCGGGGTATATAAGATGCTGCAGAGGTCATTTTCTTCAGTTTTTCTTGCCACAGATGTCAGGTGCCCCCAAAAGGGTAGGCTAAAAACATTGCTTATAAAAAGCATACACTAAAATAACGAATACCTTCATCTACAAGCAAATACACCACATAGGCTGTATAGAATAGAGAAGTACAGACAAGTCCCAGCAAAGAAAGGGGGATGGTGAGTGGGTAACCTGGACTGCAAGGTTGAATCCCAAAGCTGAGGTTGGGCAGCTGGGTCTAAATAGAATTAGGAGTGACTAGGAGGCCCTGCAGAACTGCAGTGGCAAAGCCTGCTCTGGATATAGAGTAAAGAGGTAAGTGGTAGTGCTTGGTAGAGGTGTGCACTGAACTCCAAGTTGCAGCCTCCAAAATTTCCTTGGTTGGTACTCCTCTGAGAAAGGCTGCTGATGTGGCTGCTGCCCTGGTCAAATGTGGCCTAATGCCCTTAGGCACTGATTTGCCATGCTGTGCATAGCAGAAAAGAATGCAGTGTCCTATCCATTTTGAAATAGTCTGCTTTGAGATAGCCATTCCTTGTGATCCTGCAGCATATGCCACTAAAAGTTGCTCAGTCTTTCTGAAAGCTTTAGTTTTGTCCAAGTAGAAGCGTAGCTGCCTTTCTATGTCCAAAGAATGCAGAAGTCTCTCCCCTTTATTCTGGGGATTTGGATAAAAAGTAGACAAATGAATGGTTTGGTTAAGAGCCACACTGGATACTACCTCTGGCATAAATGTTGGATTTGTCCTTAGAGAAACCCGGTCCAGATGGAAAATGATAAAAGGTTCCACTGCCATTAATGCCTGTAACTCTGAGACTCTTCTTGCTGAAGTTATTGCTAGGAGCAGAGCTGTTTTCCATGATAAGAATTTTATCTCAGCTGTATTGGCTGGCTGGCTCAAAAGGAGGCAGTGAGCTTTTCCAAGACAAAATTGAGGTCCCAAGAAGGTACCGGTGATCTCCTAGGGGGTCTTATGTTTTTGGCCCCTCTGAAGTACTGCTTTAGCAGTGGATGTGAGAAAATAGGAGGTCCCATATTGTAATGAGCTGAAATGGCAGAGGCATGGATCTTAATTGATGAGAAGGATAGGCCTTTGTCCAGCATCTCAGTTAGGTATTGTAAAATCTGAGGAATATTTGGAACAAGCGGTTCAATTCTTTATGCCTGATTCCAAGCACAGAATCTCTTCCATTTTTCTGCATAAGATTTTCTGGTGATGGGCCTCCTGGCTTCCAAAATGACATCCATAACTGCTTTAGAGAGAGGTGTGTTCTGAGTGGTTATATTATTCGCCATGCAGCCAGATTTAAGGTTCTGAGTTGGCTGTGCAGGATCCGATTGTTTTGTTGGGTCAGAAGATGAGGAATTTGAGGTAAAGTCCAGGCTGGACCTTGAGACAAGCTCTTTAGGATTGGTACCAGTGCTGGCGTGGCCAGTCTGGGGCAATCAGAATCATTTTTGGCTTCTCTTGTCTGACCTTTAGGAGTACCTTGGGGAGGAGAGGCAGTGGAGGAAAGGCATAAACTGTCAGGGTTTTCCAGTTGAATGATAGAGCATCCACCTTCAATGCTTGTGTGTGATAAGTTCTTGTGCAGAATCTCTGTAGTTTGCAGTTGTGAGGGGAGGCAAATAGATCTATGTCTGGGCATCCCCATTTCCTAGTTATCATGCTGATGACTTGTGGATCTAGTCTCCACTCGTGAGGGTCCATTACGTTTCTGCTTAGTTCATCTGCCACAGTATTTGTCTTTCCTGGCAGGAATTGTGCCTGCAGATGCACTTGATAGGTCAATGCTGTCTTCCACAAAGTCATGGTTTACCTGCAAACGGGGTAGGAATGTGTGCCCCCTTGCTTGTTTATGTACCACATGACTGTAGTATTGTCCGTCTTTAGCAATATTTGTCCTGGATGGAGTAGATCCTTGAAGGTTGTCAGGGCATTCTGTACAGCTAGCATCTCTTTTTGATTGATATGAAGATGCATTTGGCTTGCGGGCCACGTGCCCTGAATACATTTTCCTGCCATGTGTGCCCCCCAGGCATAATCCGATGCATCTGTTGTTAGTGTCTGGCTGGCTGTGGGTAAAGTGAATGGCTGTCCCTTGTTGTGGTGACAGGTCAGTGCCCACCATCGAAACTCTTTTTGCAGGCAGGGAATGAGAGTAATTATTGTTTCCAGGCTGTGGCAATGTTGAGTCCAAACACTTTTTAGATACCATTGTAGCTTCCTCATATGCAGTCTTGCATATGGAATTAGCAGAATGCAGGATGCCATGAAACCCAAAGCTTGCAGAATTGTTCTTGCAGGTAACTGGGTTTTTATTGCCATCATTTGGAAGTACTGAGTCAACTGCCTTTGTTTGTTTGGCGTGAGATAAGCCATCTGGGCAGTTGTATTTAAGCTTGCACCCAGGAATATTATCTCTTGAGAGGGCACTAGATTTGATTTCTTTTTCGTTTACTGTGTACCCTAGGCAAATTAGTAGTCTTTTTACAAACGCCAGATGCTTTAGTAGAATGTCCTTGCTCTCTGCTTGAATAAGGCAGTCGTCCAAGTAGGGATATATTTGAATTCCTTTTTGTCTGCAAAATGCAATTACTGGTGCCAGGCATTTTGTGAAGACCCTGGGCGCAGTAGATAAGCCAAAGGGCAGTGCAGGGAATTGATAGTGCATTGAGCCAGCTATGAATCTGAGGTATCTTCTGCAAAATTGTCTGATTGGGACATGCAGGTATGTCTCTTTGAGGTCCAAAGTTACGAGCCAAGCCTTCTTGCCCAGCATGGGAAGAAGTTGCTGCAGTGTCAACATTTTGAATTTTGGAATGTCCAGAAAAGTATTTAGAGGAGACAGGTCCAGTATTGGTCTCCAGGCTTTGTCCTTTCTGGGTACCAAGAAAAGTCTTGAGTAAAATCCTTGCCCCTGCTCTTGCTGTGGTACTCTTTGAATAGACCTCATGTCCATGAGAGATGAAATTTGTTTTTGTGCCTCTGCCCATTGATTGTGTGGCAGGTCCGGCATACCTTTTGCCCTTGGGAGGGTGTGAAAGTGGAACATGTAGCCCTGAGAAACAATATTCAGTACCCATTTGTCCTGGGTGATCATGTGCCAATTTTGTGAGAATAGTGCTAGTTTTCCCCCTAAGGGTGCTGCCAAAAGTTTAGTGCTTGGCATTGGTAGTGGGAAGTCATTGGGACTGTTTCCTATATGGTTGTGATTCGTCTTCTCCGCCTTTGGAGGTTGAAGCACCCCATTGTTTAGGCCTATATGAGCCTTGGGGCTGAGATCTGCCTCTAGGGCGTCTGTATATGCCTCTTTGTGGCCTGTCTGACATTGGAAAAGACCAATTTTTAGAAGGCCAGTTCCTGCTAAATCTGGGTGGCTGAACCTGTAAGAAATCCTTTACTGTCTGCATTGATTTTGCTTTATCCTCCATTTTCTTTAACACCTCTTCTGCCTTAACACCAGACACAGTATCATGCTTGTAATAGAGCATCCAATAATTTTGCTTTAACATGATCAGGCAGGCTCTGTTCCTTTAACCAAGCATACCTTCGAATGACAGAGCCTGCAACTGCGGCCCTGCAAGAAGCCTCAAGTGAATCAAAACCACATTGCAAAGTATGCTTTCCCAACTTGTTCAGCTGCATGCAATAAATCCTGCATTTCCTTGTTTTCAGGACATTCAGAGTTTGTCAGCATTTTCTGTTTTACCAGAGACATTAGATATTGCTGATATTTAAGCATGTGAAACTGGCAGTTTAAAGCCCTCACAGCTAAATTAGCAGAGGTGTAAACTTTTTTCCCCCATCTGTCCAGTGTTCTAGAATCCCTATCAGAGGGAACAGGGTTTTTTTGCAGTGAAAGCCTTGACCACTTTGGGACCCTGAAATATAGTTTCTGGGTCAGCAGCAGGGTTTTTATAAAGAAATTTATGTGAATCTGGAACCCTGTAGTACCTATCTGGCTTAACTGGCGCAAAGGGTAAAGAATCAGGAGACAAACTGGACTCAGAAAATACATCTACAATGTCTAGTACAGGAGGAATAGCAAGAGGTCTGTGTTGAGGCAATAAAAGAAAGTCTCTTAGCCTTTTCTTGGATTCTGAATAATCTTGGCTCTCCCAGTGGAAATGCTCCCTCATGGTGTGCAGGGTTTCTCCAAAAGAGTAGTCCTCAGGAGGAGAGGCTGAAGGGATAGATTCTTCAGCATCAGAGTCCTGATAGGGAGGAAGAGAACATTCCCTGTTCTGAAGAGGAATCAGATGAAATAGAAATCTGGTCAGAGAAATCATAGTCAGTGTCTTGCCTAGGCCTTTTATCAGGAGGGGGATGGGAACCCCTGATCAAAGTAATTAGGTCCTCAGCCATTTTAAGCATCTGTTTCTTAGGCATGGATGACTGTCCAGGAGAATGTTGTACTTGTTTCTTTGTCTTTAAAGGAGTTTTAGACTTTGCCTTGGCTGCTGAAGTGGTCTTGATAGTAACCTGTGTAGGTCTGAAAACACCCTCAGAAGCTGATGCCTGCTCAGCGGCTCCGGACCCATCTGAGGTAATAGTTTCTGTAGGCCCAATACCTTGAGTTTCCAGAGGCCTAGTTGTTTCCACATGAGCGTCGGAGGCAGCCTGTGGCTCTGAGGTAGAGGGTGTCAGGGGCTGCGAAAGCGCCTCACTGAGAACCGGCGACTGGCCTAGAAGAGGCTTAGTCGTCTATTTTGGACCTCGGATGCCTGTCCTTTTCTTATTCCTTGTGCTTTTTATGAACTCCGGTCGTCAGTTGTTCCGATGGCATTATATAGTTAAACCTTCGGCCAAAGTAATGTAAAGCAAAATCGAACCGACGCTTAATAGTGCGTTGGTTAAATCTAGCGCAAAACCAACAACTAGCAACGTCGTGGTCAGGGCCTAGGCAAGGAATACAGTAAGAATGAAAATCCTTATGAGGTATTTGCTTCCCACAAGAAATACACTTGTTAACTTTTACTGACATCGGTCTGAATCAAGAAAAAGTTTCCTCAACGGGGTACTTAGCTTTATTGAAGACTTCGGATCTGAAATTCAATGTCGAAAATCTCAGGTCTGAATCAAGAAAAAGTTTCCTCAACGGGGTACTTAGCTTTATTGAAGACTTCGGATCTGAAATTCAATGTCGAAAATCTCAGGAGTCGGCCGACCGGCACTTGCGAACTGCTTTTGCTTTGGGCACCGCGCGGCAAGAAAGAAAGAAAAAAATGGCGTCGGCTGCATCTTATATACCCCTGGCGCACTGATGCCAGAAAAGAGGCGACAGCAACCGACATCGGACCAGGACTTTGGAATTCAGGCCGACTGCTGGTAGCCTGCCAGCAGGACAATCCAAGTGTAATGACTGCAACAGTGAAACACGATGAACATCTGTAATTCCTGTAGAGCTTTTCTCCATGACACTATGCTGAAAAGGGGAAGTTTAGACTTAACAAATGCTAAATTCACTTAAAAAAAATACATACAAGCAACGTTAGAAAGCTAGTTTCCAAGTGCTCCTTGGAAATTCACAGATAATTCCTTATAATCACTGCATATGATTTCAGGCAACTCTTCCCCAAAACAAAACGAATATGCGCATGTGTGTTTATATTCATGGGTGCACATACATTTACACACACATTTGTATATATACACATGCATGCACACGTGTGTGCATGTATGTACACTAGCTTCCATCATTTGTGTTTGTTTGACATCACAAATGGACACCACAATACCTTGAAAATGCAAATATCAATACACTGCTATGCATGTGCCAAGAAACAACCTTGGCACATGCAAAACTTACAGATGACACCAAATCATGAAAAGTAAATATTCAAATCCCAAGAATTGTGAGATCTTCTACACCTGTTGACCATCTCCAGTCTACCAAAAGTGGTCAACCAAGACTGACAATCAAAGCATATATTCTACACTTGTGTGTGTATGTGTATATATACACACACACAGATACAAACATATATATATATTTTATACACATACATATATATATATATATATATATATATATTTTATACACATACATATATATATATATATATATATATATATACACATACACATATATATATATATATATATATACACACACATATATATCTATATATATATATATATAGACAAAAATATATATATATATATATATACACACACACATATATCTATATATATATATATATATATATATATATATATATATATATGGGTCCACTTTTACATTTCAAAATACCAAATTGAGATACTGAACTCAAAACAACCAGATTTTGGCACCTCAAAACTCAACAGTGAAGGAAAAAAAAAAGTAAAAGAATGTTTTTGCAGGAGTGCAAGCCCCCCTACACCCCCCCCACTTTAATATACCAACTCCGAGATCACCCTACAGTGAAGAGAATGGCAAGTGGAATGGGAGCATTACCGTTCTCTTCACTGTAGCGCAATCTTGAAGTTGGTATATTTAAGTGGGGGGGGGTGCAGGGGGGCTTGCCCCCTGCAAAAACATTATTTTAGCTGTCTTTTTTTTTCACTTTTAAGTTTCGAGATACCGAAATCTCGATGTTTTGGGTTTGGTATCTCAAAACTCGAGATTTTGGTATTTCGAAATTTAAAAGTTGACCCACTATATTATATATATATATATATATATATATACACATATATATATATATATATACACATACACATATATATATATATATATATATATATATATACATATATATACACACACACACAACTAGATACACACACAAAATAAAGAAGTTACAGTGAAACTTCCCACTGTAGGAATTACTCCTAAATTTTGACAGTTCGGGCTGTGTTACAAATTCTTTACAAGTACAAGGAAATGGCTAGAACAGCAAAGCAATACAGGAGAATCTAGCTATATCTTAGCTGTCATCAAAACACCATCTTTTTTCTAGAAATAATATATGAATTGTGTGACCCTAATTGGACATGGATATATAAGCCAAAAAGTACAGTTTTGTACCTACCATAAATATAGATGTTCGAGTGTTCACCCTGCTGCAGTCATCACACTTGGGTTATCCTGCCGTCAGGCGGTCCCCGCAGTCGGCCTGAGTTCCAAAGTCTTGGTCCGGCGTCGGTTGCTGTCGCTTCTTCCCTGACGTCAGTGCGCCAGGGAGGCATCCGACACCATTTTCTTCAGTTTTTCTTGCCCCAGATGTCAGGTGCCCCCAATAGGTAGGCTATATATATATATATATATATATATATATATATATATATATATATAGCTATATAAAAATAAACAATACCTTCAGGCACAAGCAAATACACCACAGAGGTTGTATAAGATAGAGTGGTATAGATATGTTCAGCTAGTTCAGAGGGGATGGAGGGAGGGTAACCTTGACTGCAGCAGGGTGAACATTCGAACATCTACATTTATGGTAGGTACAAAACTGTACTATGCTCATCGTGTTACCCTGCTGCAGTCATCACACTTGGGTTGAATTCCAAAACTAAGGATGGGTGGTGGAGTTAAACAGGGTTAGAAGAAGCTAGTAGGCCCTGCAAAACTGCAGTGGCAAAACCAGCTCTAGTCTTAGAATATAGAGGTAAGTGATGGTGTTTGGTGAAGGTGTGCACTGAACTCCAAGTTGCAGCTTCCAGAATATCCTTGGCTGGCACTCCCCTGAGAAAGGCTGCTGATGTAGCTGTAGCCCTGGTGGAGTGGGGCCCAATGTTAGCAGGTACCAGTTTCCAATGATGCGTATGCAATGTCCTATCCATTTAGAAATGGTCTGTTTTGAGATAGCTTTTCATTGTGATCCTGCAGCATAGGCTACAAAGAGCTGGTCAGATTTTCTGAAAGCCTTAGTTTTATCCAAGTAGTAAGGTAATTGCCTGTGAATGTCCAAATAGTACAGGAGTCTTTCTCCTTTGTTCTGGGGATTTGGGAAAAAGGTGGGCAAATGAATGGTTTGGTTTAGGGCCACACTGGATACCACCTTTGGCATAAAGGAAGGGTTAGTTCGTAGAGAGACTCTGTCTTGATGGAAAATGAGGAAAGCCTCCACTGCCATTAGTGCCTGTAGCTCGGAGACTCTTCTAGCTGAGGTTATTGCTAGTAGCAGGGCAGTTTTCCATGAAAGAAATTTTAAATCAGCTGAAAAAAGCTGGCTCAAAGGGCAGCAGTGTAAGCTTTTCCAGAACAAAGTTGAGATCCCAAGTAGGTGTTGGTGCTCTCCTGGGCGGTCTTATGTTCTTAGCCCCTCTGAGGTACTGTCTTAGGAGTGGATGTGAGAATAAAGGAGGATCTGTGTTGTAATGAGCTGAAATTGCTGAGGCGTGGATCTTAACAGATGAAACGGAAAGTCCTTTGGGCAACATCTCAGTTAAATATTGTAGAATCTGAGGAATGTTTGGATCAAGGGGATTTTGGCCTTTAGCCTGGTTCCAGGCGCAAAATCTTTTACATTTGTCTGAATAGGTTTTCCTGGTGCTGGGCCTCCTGGCCTCCAGAATGACATCCATAACAGCTTTGGACAGAGGTGTTGGCTGGTTGTTTAGGTAATTTGCCATGCAGCCAGGTTTAAAGTCTTGAGCTGGCTGTGTAGAATCTGATTGTCTCGCTGGGTGAGCAGGTGAGGAATTTGTGGTAAAATCCATGGTGGGCCGTGGGCCATGTTCCTTAGAATTGGGTACCAATGCTGGCGTGGCCAGTCTGGTGCAATGAGTATCATTTGTGGCCTCTCTAATCTAACTTTCAGCAGTACCTTTGCTAGAAGAGGAAGTGGAGGAAAGGCATACTGTTAATGTTTTCCAACTGAGTGAGAGGGCATCCACTTTCCAAGCTTGTGGATGGAATGTCCTTGTGCAAAATTTTTGAAGTTGGTAGTTTTGGGGGCTGGCAAACAGATCTATGTCTGGGCATCCCCATTTTTGAGCTATCATTGCAAATACTTGTGGATCTAGTTTCCACTCGTGTGGCTCCATGATGTTTCTGCTTAGATAGTCTGCCAATGTGTTTTTCTTTCCTGGCAGGAATTGTGCTTGTAATTGAACCTGGTAAGACAGTGCTGTGTTCCCACAAGGTCATTGCTTGCCTGCATTGAGGGTAGGAATGTGTAACCCCCCTTGCTAGTTTATGTACCACATTACTGTGGTATTGTCCATCTTTATTATTAGTTGTCCTGGGTGTAAGAGGTCCTTGAAAGCTGTTAGGGCATTCTGTACTGCTAGCATTTCATTTTGATTGATATGCAGTTGCCTTTGATCTGTACTCCATTTGCCCTGAATGCACTGTCCTGCCATGTGTGCTCCCCAGGCATAGTCCGATGCATCTGTTGTCATAGTTTGCCTGGCTGTGGGTAAGGTGAAAGGCTGACCCTTGTTGAGGTGACATGCCTGTGCCCACCATAGAAACTCCTGTTGAAGGCAGGGAATGGGTGGTATCATTGTTTCCAAGCTGTGGCTGTGCTGAGTCCATACGCTTTTCAGCTACCATTGTAATTTCCTCATATGCAGTTTTGCAAATGGTATTACTAGTATGCAAGATGCCATGAATCCCAAGGCCTGCAGAATTTTTCTTGCAGGGAGTTGGGTCTTTGTTGCCATCATTTTGAAATACTGAGTCAGCTTTTGTTGCTTGTCTGGTGTGAGATAAGCCATCTGGGCCGTTGTATTCAAGCTGGCACCCAGGAATATTATGTTTTGTGAGGGCACTAGTTTTGATTTCTTTTCGTTTACTGTGTACCCTAGGCAACTTAGAAGGTGTTTGACAAATGCCAGATGTTTTAAAAGAATGAGAAGTTATGAACTTACCATAATGTTCCATGTTAATTGTCTTCTTCTCGCCTTCTTTCTTGCTGGATGGGTTCGGAGCCGAACCTCGGCTATGACTCGGCCTATTACTAAAGCTCGAGAGCTATTTTTACCGGCTCAAGGCTATTCTATGTCCCATAATGCTAGGCGTCATATACCCAGATCTCGTTTCTCGTTTGATAGCTAACACTATGGACATACATGTCCCCACCATGACAGAGAATATATATATATATATATATATATATATATATATATATATATATATATATATATATATATATATATATATATATATATATATATATCTACCTCTATATATCTAAGCTCTTGTGTGTGTGTGTATATATATATATATATATATATATATATATATATATATATATAAACTCTTCTAATCTTATAAGAGTTACCAAGAAAAGGAAGAGAGGTAGCTGAGGCGATAACTCTCGTGATAACACATCTCAGAAGATACTCTCCGTCTTGCCAGGCTAGGGGGATGAAGGGTGGGATGCAAGAAAGAAGGCGAGAAGACGACAACTAACATGGAACGTTAGGGTAAGTACATAACTTCTCAATGTTAAGTTGTCAATCTCGCCTTCATTCTTGCTGGATGGGACAGCGTCCCTAGCACCTTAGTCCTGGGTGGCTCAATGGAACAGACTCTTGAGTACAGTGGAACCAAAATCAGCCCGACCTCTAGAGGTCATGTCCAGCTTGTAATGAGAAATGAAGGTAGGAGGAGAGGCCCATGTGGCCGCTGCACAAATGGAATCCATTGGCAATCTTGCCTGAAAGGCTACTGAAGAAGCTAATGCTCTGGTTGAATGAGCTCTGGGCTTAAATAGGGAGATCTTTATGCCTCAATTGGTAAATCAACATGATAGCAGAGGTCAACCACCTGGACAAGGTTACTTTGGAAACTGGCAGGCCTTGCTTCCCTTCCACGTAAGACAGGAAGAGCTGTTCTGATTTCCTCGTCTGCTTCGTTCTATCCAGGTAGAAGCGTAATTGATGGTGAATGTCCAGACAATGTAACTTCCGTTCAGTCCTATTGGTATAAAGTGGGAAGAAGACAGGAAGATCGATGGTCTGATTCAGATTTTTTTCAGAGAGTACTTTGGGTAAAAAGGACAGATTAGTCCTAAGTGACACACTATCTTTGTGAAAAACACGGTAAGGAGGGCAAACACAAAGGGCTTGAAGTTCCGATACCCTTCTCGCTGAAGTGATGGCTACTAAGAATAGTTTTTTCCAAGAGAGCAACTTTAACGAACAGGAAGCCGCAGGCTCAAAGGGAGGGAGAATTAAAGACGACAGCACCAAATTTAGGTTCCATGGTGGGGGAGGATCTTTTACCGGGGGCCTAAGTAAGAGGGTTCCTTTATGAAAGGCTTTACAAAGTTTGTGTGACATAATGCTAGTCTCCGACAATCCAACATGAAAATTTGCAATAGCTGCCAGCTGAACTCTGATGGTGGCTGAAGAAGAACCCATTTGAAAAAGTTCTGCCAAAAACTCTAAAACTGTATGGACAGAAGCTGTAAAAGGGTCAACTTGATTCTCCCCTGCCCAAACAGAGAAACGCTTCCATTTGCTAGCATAAGTCTTTCTGGTAGTAGACTTGCACGAAGTGAGGATGATGTCACAAACTGAATGAGAGATTGAGGGAAGCCTGGCTAGGGTTGGAAGTGGAACAACCAAGCTGTGAGGTTGAGAGATTGAAGAGATTGATTCAGCCCGCCTGACTGATGTGTCAGAAGATCTGGCACTGGGTCCAGATGCCAGGGCTGATCTAGTAGATGACGTTGCAGGAACGGAAACCAAATTTGTCAAGGCCAGTAAGGGGCAACAAGGATCACTCTGGATCTCAAAGCAGATGCTTTCTGGATTAACTGAGTAATTAAGGGAAAGGGGGGAAAAGCATACAGAACACTCCGGGGCCAATCGTGGACTACAGCGTCTCTGGGGGGAAGACCTGGGAGAGGGAAGAGGGTGAAGAAGTCTTGGCACTTGCTGTTTTGAGGGGTTGCAAAAAAGATCGCAGCAAGGCTGACCTTCAGAAAATTCTTTCCGCTACTAGCTGGTTGAGAGACCACTCGTGGGGCATGAGAATGGCTCTGCTCAGCCTGTCCGCTATGACGTTGGACTTCCCGGAGATGTGCGTAGCTACCAGAAACCGTTGAGAAGAGATCGCCCACTGCCAAAGTCTGAGTGCTTCCCGACTTATGGGGTAGGACCTGGTTCCGCCCTGCTTGTTGATGTACCACACTACAGACATACTGTCTGTCTGAATTGCAATAGTCCCAGTGGGCAGAGAGTCTTGAAGGGCCTGCAACACTAAAAGTACCGCTCTCATTTCCAAGACATTATGTGCAGGTGGCCTTCGGAAAGGTTGCCATGTGCCCTGGACTGTCCTGCCCTGAAAATGCCCCCCCTCACCCAATCAGGGAGGCATCTGTTGTCACAGTAGCAACAGGAGGCAGAAGGACAGAAGGTCTGCCCTGAAGAACCTGAGGGGAGACCATCCACCATGAAAGGTGCCTTTTGCATGACTGAGTGATTAGAATGCTGTGTGACATTGGAAGCTGTTGAAAGGACCACTGGGAAAACAGCATCCATTGCAGGATCCGCATGTGAAAGCGAGCTAGGGGGAGTAATGTGATGGCTGCTGCCATGAGACCTAGGGTTTTTAATACGAATCTGGCCTGGACTCTGCTCTCTTGTAGTATATTTGAACATGTTCGCGAATGTCTGAAATCCTTTGTACAGGCAGTTTTGCTGACAGTTCCACAGTGTTTAAAACGGCGCCTATGAAGGTAATAGATTGACAAGGTGACAAGGCAGACTTTTCGGAGTTTATAGAGATACCTAGCTCGTTGCAAATTTGGAGGGTATAATCTCTGGAATGGAGTAGCTGACGCTTGGTGGTGGCAGTAATGAGCCAGTCGTCTAAGTATGGAAACACCTGGAATCCTTGTCGTCTCAGGTGAGCCGCAACCACTGCCATGCATTTGGTAAACACCCTGGGGGCTGTTGTGAGGCCAAAGGGCAGGGCTCTGAATTGGTAGTGACTGGCTCCCAGCCGGAAGCGGAGAAACCCTCCTGGAGCACCTGTTCATTTTGATATGATAGTACGCATCCTGAAGGTCTATAGAGCACATCCAATTGTCCTGACCCAGAAAGGGTAGAATGGACTGAAGCGTGACCATCCGGAATTTCGTTCTTTGAACAGACTTGTTCAGCCTGTTGAGATCCAAAATAGGTCTCTAGTCCCCTGTCTTTTTTGGTACCAAAAAGAACTTGGAGTAGACTTTGGATCCTTGCTGGTCTGCTGGGATTGGCTGGATGGCTCTTTTTTTCTAGCAGCTTTGACATTTCTAGTGCTGCTTGATCCCTCAGACCGGGTGGAACATCTGGAAGGGGCCCTTTTGGCTGTTGTGGGGTGTGAATAAAGGGAATTTTGTAACTCTTGGATATGATCGACCGTACCCATATGTCTTGCGTGAGGGAATGACAGGCTTCTGGGTACAGCGATAGTCTTCCCCCCGACTGCCTCCGAAGGTGGACAGTCGGGGCAGCTCCTCAGGGGTGCTGGAAGGGTTTGTTAGAGAAGGGTTCTCTGCTACCCTGATTCTGCGGACCCCCCCTGCCCCTCGGGTGGCGTCTATTATTGTTCCCTCCTGTGCCTCTGGAGGGAAGCTCACCACGTGCGTCAGGCAGTACTCTCTGAGGTTTGCGGAACCACATTTTCCCACTCTTCTGACCCTTAGGGTATGGTCTAGAAGGGGGAGAAAAACGGACTCTCACGGCAGAGAGAGTCTTGCCTTCCTGCTCGCACCTGGTCAACGTATCCTACACTTGAGGTCCAAACAAGGCAGAACCATGAAAGGGGGTGTTAGTGAAGGAAGCCTTGAAGGGGTCAGCAAAATTGCAAAGCTGCATCCAGGCGTGTCTCCTTAGTGCAATGCCCATGCCTGCAGCCCTACTCGCTCCATCGGCTGCATAGGAAATGAGCCGCATGGAGGAGTTGACAATAGAGTTCAGTGTCTCCAGCTGGGAGTTGATCTTTTCCTGAGACCCCGCAGCTGATGGGTTCTGTAAGGTATCACCCAGCAAGAAGGTCTCTCTCTGGATGGGGGTGGGGTGTGAAAACAATTCAGCTGCACCACATAGCAAAAAGGTCTGGAAAAGAAATCATCCTTGCCATACGGTTCTGTAAGGTATCACCCAGTTCTTGGAAGGGTGAGAACGCATCCAGGTCTCGTCTGGAGATGGGTGAAATGGCAGACCAGTTTCCCTCTGCTTAAGAATCTCCAGGATGCTGAAGAAAACATCCTCAGCCAGGGGACCTGTGGACCATAGTCCTAGATTCCTTATTAGGAGGATGGACAGGTACTACATGCTTCCTCTTATTTTCTTTTAGTGGGCTCCCATGAAGCATCAACAGAGATGCCCTTAGTTAGAAAATGCTTGTCAGAAGGGGCTGTAGTGTCGGTTCTCCACGCTCGAGATCGGAAGGGCGGATAGAGACTTAAGCAGGCACCATAGAGGGAGGAGCTGAAGGAACCGACTGTGGAGCAGGCACAGGGGCCAACACACTCCTCATGACCTCAAAAGCGCCCCTATCAGGCAGGGAAGGGTGTCCCTGCTCCGAAGAGACAAGGACTCCTCCCGGCACCGAGAGGGATGGCTCCGAGGCCGATGTCGGGGCCGAACTCATCTGCCCCGAGGCTCCGAGGGGGAGAACTGGGTCGGACAAGGGTCCGATGCCACTCACCCCCTCGGAACCGACGAGGGAGTCCCGGTGCCCGGATCCCTCCAAGGATGGAACCAAGGAAGAGATAGGAGCCGACGAGGGAGCCGAAAGGAGTGGTATCAGCTCCGACGTTCAGATGGTCCCGACCCCTACGATCTCTGGCTCCGAACTCAAAGGAAGAGTCAGAGGAGGAATTGAAGAGGGAGTAGTGATAGCCACTGCCTGATGAGGAGGGCTATGCAACATTTGGGCCAGTGCCTGCGACTTAAGTAGTCTGCTAACCACCCACTCGAGGTCATGATCCGGACAGCCTGGAAGACCGAGAGGAATGGGACCTGTGACTCCGCTCCGATAACAAGGGAGACTTCGGAGCCGAATGGACAGATTCCAGGGAAGGAGACCTGGAACACTTTCTGCTCGAAGACGGCTCCGACAGCAGAGTCGGAGCAGACTGCGGCCTCGAATCATCAGTTCCGGCTGGAACCGATGCAGAGGTAGTAGTAGTAGCGCCGCTCGGCGACGGCTCCCAACATGGAGCCGATGGTTTGGTGGGCTTGGAAGGTTTACCCGACGAAGGCTTAGCCGGGGAACCTTCAGGCTTCAACAAGCCTCTCAAAATAAATTTGTTTCTGCATTCCTGCAGGACTCTTGGACTGAACGCATGGCAGACAGAACAAGAGTCCTGCAGGTGCAGAGGGCCCAAGCAATATACACAAGAAGTGTGACAGTCTGTCAGAGACATCTTCTGACAGCACGAGTTACACTTCGTGAAGCCCGAGACCTTGGTGTCTTTCGACATCCTGAAACAAGGATGAAGGGCAGAAAAAGACAATTCTAAATGGTCTAGTCAGAATCAGCCAACACACAAAGAGCTTGTAAATGATGAAGAAAAACAAAAACCCAACACTTTTTAACACAGTTTAACTCTAGGCACACACATGCAAGAAAAAATCTACAGAAAAAATCCAAAGGGATTTACTGCTACAGAAACTGTAATAGAACAAGTTTAGCCAAAGGCCTAACTATTCAGTGAGGGGAAAACTGAAGAAATAAACTACCTAAGAGGGGATTCTAAACAGGGATCTATAGGGTAAGAACTAGGAAAAACTATCGCTAAGGTTAGAACCAAAAAACTGACTAAATACAAGTAAAATATTAATACAACCTGGAGCCGGCAAAAAGACGCAACCTTGTAGCTGAAGCGGCAAACGAGATCTGGGTATATGATGCCCAGCATTATGGGACATAGGATAGCCTCGAGCCGGTAAAAATAGCTCTCGAGCTTTAGTAATAGGCAGAGTTGGAGTCAAGGATCGGCTCCGAACCCATCCAGCAAGAATGAAGGCGAGATTGACAACTTAACATTGCCCTTGCTTTCTGCTTGAATAAGGCAGTCGTCCAGGTATGGGTATATCTGAATTCCTCTTTGTCTGCAGTATGCAATTACTGGTGCCAGGCATTTTATTTAGACCCTGGGTGCAGTAGATAAGTCAAAGGGCAGTGCAGACAATTGATAATGCGTTGAACCTGCAATGAAGCGGAGGTATCTTCTGCAATTTTGTCTGCTAGGGACATGCAGGTATGCCTACTTGAGGTCCAACGTTACTAGCCAAGCATTCTTGCCCGGCATGGGAAGAAGCTGCTGTAGTATTAGCATCTTGAATTTTGGTACTTGCAGATAGGTGTTCAGAATTGAAAGATCCAGAATGGGTCTCCATGCTTTGTCTTTTCTTGGGACTAGAAAGAGTCTTGAGTAAAATCCTTGTCCTTGCTCCTGTGTAGGTACCTGTTGAATGGCTCATGTCCATAAGAGCTGTAATTTGTTTTTGTGGCTCTGCCCATTGATTTGGTAGCAGGTTTGACATTCCTTTTATCCTTGGTAAGGTATGAAAGTGGAATCTGTATCCTTATGAGACAATGTTTAGGACCCATTTGTTTTTTGTGATGATGTGCCAGTTGCCTGCAAAAAATGCTAATTTTCCTCCCAAGGGAGCTGCCAGGAGAGATTTGCTTGGTAGTTTGAGGATTGAGTCATTGTGTTTGTCTTCTGCTAGCTTGGGGCCTGTCTTCTCCTCCTTTCTGGGTAGCAGTATCCCATTGGCGAGGTTTGTAAGGGCCTTGTGACTGACCTCTGCCCCTTGGGCATCTGTATTTGCCCCTCTGTGATCTGTCAGTAGCTGGAAAAGACCAGTTTTTTGTTGGCCAATTTCTGCTGAAACGAGGGCTTGTACCTGTAAAAAATCCTTGACCATCTGCATAGACTTTGTCTTATCCTCCATTTTCTTTAAAACCTCTTCTGCTTTGACACAAAATAATACATCCTGCTGTAAAGGTGCATCCAATAATTTTGCTTTAACATGATCAGGCAGGGTTTGTTCTTTTAACCAAGCATGTCTACACATGACAGACCCAGTAATAGCTGCTCTACAGGAAGCTTCCAATGAATAAAATCCACATTGTAAAGTATGTTTGCCCACCTGCTCAGCTGCATGCAACAGATCCTGCATTTCCTTGAATTCAGACTGTTCAGTAAGTGTGTTCATTTTTTTGTTTTAATTGAGACATTAGGAATTGCTGATATTTCAGCATGTGAAAATGACAATTTAATGCTGTCATAGCCAGAGTTGCTGAGGTGTAGATTTTCTTTCCCCATCTATCTAGGGCTCTGGAATCCCTTTCAGAGGACACAGGATTTTTAGCCATAGAAACTTTAGCCCCCTTGGGACCCTGGGATATAGTTTCTGGGTCAGCCACAGGGCTTTTATAAAGGAATTTGTGAGAGGCAGGTACTCTGTAGTATCTGTCTGGTTTGGCTGGAGCAGGAGGTAGAGAGTCTGGATTTAGACTAGACTCCAAGTAAACATCATCCACAATATCTAAAACTGGAGGGATAGCAAGTGGTCTGTGCTGGGGTAGTAAAAGAAACTCTCTGAGCCTTTTCTTCGAGTCAGAGTAGTCCTGGCCTTCCCAGTGGAAATGTTCCCTCATGGTATGGAATGTTTCCCCAAAGGAGTAGTCTTCAGGGGGAGATGCTGAGGGAATAGAGTCTTCAGCATCAGAGTCTTCATAAGGGGGAAAAGTGTAATCCTGTTCCTCAGAAGAATCTGAGGAAACTGAAACCTGGTCAGAGGAAGCATAATCCTCCTCTTGTCTTGGTCTTTTATCTGGAGGGGGATGGGAACCCCTGATTAGGGTAATCAAATCTTCAGCCATCTTAATCATCTGTTTCTTAGGCATGGGGCCTTGAACTGTAGACTGATGTACAGTCTTTTTTGGTTTTAAAGGAGTTTTAAGCTTAGCATAAGATTTAATGGTGAGTGTAGTCGGTCTGAAGACACCTTCTGCAACCGACAGTGTTTCCACTGCACCGGGGTTCTCCTTCTGCTCCGGTGTCGGAAGGGCCTAATGAAGATGGCTGCGTTGGTCTAGTACACTCCGCTTGAGAATCCGCAGCTGTCTGGGGTTCCAATTCTGCGGTCGTCAGGGGCTGTGTAGGCGCCTCACTGAAAACAGGAGAACCGGCGACAGGCCCAGCAGAGGCCTCGGAGTCTGGCTTGTTCCTAAGCTGCCTGTCCTTATCCTTGCGTTTTTTTTATGCATGCCGGTCATCGGTTGCTCCAACAGCATGATATAATTAAATTTCCTACCAAAGTACTGTCGTGCGAAGTCAAAACGGCGTTTGATAGTTCGTTTATTAAACCTAGCAGAAAACTGACAACCTGTGACGTCATGGTCTGGGCCTAGGCAAGGAATACAATAAGAATGGAAGTCCTTATGAGGTATTTGCTTCCCACAAGAAATGCAATTGTTAACTTTTTCTGACATCAGACTGAGGCAAGAAAAGGTTCCCCAATGGGGTACTTAGCTTTATTGAAGACTTCGGACTGAAATTCGAATCGAAAATCTCAGGTGTCGGCTGACCGGCACTTGCAAACTGCTTCTGCTTCGGGCACCATGTGGCAAGAAAGACTGAAGAAAATGGCGTTGGATGTCCCTTATATACCCCTGATGCACTGACGTCAGGGAAGAAGTGACAGCAACCGACGCCAGACCAAGACTTTGGAACTCAGGCCAACTGCGGGACCGCCTGACGCCAGGATAACCCAAGTGTGATGACTGCAGCAGGGTAACACGATGAACATCATTTAATACAAGCATACAAACCCACATCCTGGAACAAATACGATAGGTTAAGCATCCACTAACAGTCATAAAATAAATGCATGAGTAGGAAACTTGAGTCTGTGTCTACATGTACAGTTACTGTTTGGATAGCTAGACTACCCTAAATACTAGTAAAAATGTTTAATAAAGAACAGTGGATTTTAACTTCAGTGTACACTTGTGTGTGTATACATATATATATATATATATATATATATATATATATATATATATATATATATATATTTATTTAAAGTAGAGTTGTGTACACTTACCATAAATGTAGATGTTAGAGTATATTCACTGTTGCAGTCATTACATTTGGGTAATCTGCTAGCAGGTTGCCCTCAGTCGGTCTGATTAACAAAGTCTTGGGTCATGCATCGGTTGCTGTCCCTTCTTCCATGACGTCAGGTTGTCAGGGGTATAAAACATGCAGCCGATGCCATTACAACAGTTTTTCTTGCCCCAGATTGTCAGCTGCCCCCAAATGGGGAGCAAATAAAATTAAAAATACAAAAAATATACCGCCAATACCAAAAGCAAATACACCAAAAGGGCTTTGAAGCATAGTGAAAGAAAGTAGAGGTACAGTCAGAGAAAAATAGGGGGCTGGAGGGAGGGTAACTAGGACTCCAACAGTGAATACACTCGAAAATCTACATTTATGTTAAGTGTACACAACTGTACTATGTTCTTCGTGTTTCACAGTCATTACATCTGGGTAGATTCCCAAAGCTATGGTTGGGTGGGGGGGGTTATACAGCATTAGGAGCAGCTATAAGGCCCTGCAGGACAGCAGTGACAAAGCCAGCTCTGTATTTAGAGAAAAGTGGTAAATGGTAATGTTTGGTGAATGTATGAACTGAGCTCCAGGTAGCAGCTTCTATAAAGTCCCTGGTAGGAACACCTCTGAGAAAGGCTGTAGAAGTAGATGCAGCCCTGGTGGAATGGGATCTGATCCCCTGGGGGATAGTTTATCCATGGTGCATATAGTAGAAACGAATACAATGGCTTATCCATTTGGAAATGGTTTGCTTTGAAATAGCCTTTCCCTCTGCCCCTGCAGCAAATGCCACCAGCAGTTGCTCAGATTTTCTTTGAGATTTTGTCCTGTTTAAGTAAACTCTAAGTTGTCTGTGTACATCCAATGAATGCATAATCCGCTCCCCCTTGTTCTGTGGATTGGTAAAGAAAGTTGGCAAATGAATGGTCTGATTAAAAGCCACACTGGATACCACCTTAGGCATGAAGGATGGGATTGGTCCTGACAGATACCCTGTCCGCATGAAAAATGATGAAAGGCTCCACTGCCATAAGAGGCTGTAATTCGGAAATCCTTCTAGCTGAAGTGACTGCTAAAAGGAAAGCTGTTTTCCAGGAAAGAAATTTTAAGTCTGCAGTAGCAGCTGGCTCGAAAGGAGGCAGAGTGAGCTTTTCCAATACAAAATTGAGGTTCCAGGCAGAGGTTGGAGCTCTCCTGGGTGGTCTTAAGTTTTTGGCCCCTCTGAGATACTGCTTTAGCAGCGGATGAGAGAAGAGGGGAGGTTCTGTGTTGTAATGAGCTAAAATGGCTGAGGCATGGATTTTTATGGAAGAAAAGGACAGGCCCTTGTGAAGCATCTCAGTTAAGTATTGTAAAATCTGAGGAATGTTGGGCACTGCTGTGCTTATCCCTTGAGACTGATTCCAGGCACAGAATCTTTTCCATTTGTCAGCATAAAATTTTCTAGTACTAGGCCTTCTCGCCTCTAAAATGACATCCATCACAGGTTTGCTGAGGGATGCTAAGGGTGAATTTAGGTGATTAACCACGCTACAAGATTCAAAGTCTGAAGCTGTGTGCAGAATGTGGTTGTTCTGCTGAGACAGTAAGTGAGGTGTGTGAGGCAGGTGCCATGGTGGAAGGTGTGACACATTGCGCAGGAGTGGGTACCAGTGTTGGCGGGGCCAGTCTGAAGCAATCAAAATCATTTTTGGTTTGTCCTGTTTGACTTCAGGAGAACTTTGGAGAGCAGAGGCAGGGGAGGAAAAGCATAGACTGATAGGTTTTTCCAGCTGAAGGATAGAGCATCCACTTTTCCAGGCTTTTTTGTGATGAGTTCTTGTGCAAAATATGTCCAACTGATAGTTCTGGGTTGAGGCAAAAAGATCTAGGTCTGGGCTCCCCCATATGCGTGTCAACATGTTGAAAATCCATGGTTCCAGTTTCCAATCGTGTGGGTCCATGAGATTTCTGCTTAGTTCATCTGCCAGAGTATTCAGCTTTCCTGGCAGGAATTGAGCTTGTAGTTGTACTTGACAGGTCAAGGCCGTGTTCCACAATGCCATTGCTATTCTGCAAAGGGGGTAGGAGTGTGTACCCCCCCTGCTTGTTTATGTACCATGTAACAGTGGTGTTGTCTGTCTTTATCATTAATTGCCTTGGATGAAGGTAGCCCTTGTAGGCTGTCAGTGCATTCTGTACAGCTAGCATTTCTTTTTGATTAATATGAAGGTACATTTGATTTGGGCTCCATTTGCCCTGAATGCACTTCCCTGCCAGATGTGCCCCCCAAGCATAGTCTGATGCGGCTGTAGTTAGGGTTTGGGCGGCAGGGGGTGGTGTGAATGGCAGTCTCTTGTTTTGGTGGCAGGCCTCTGCCCACCATAGGAACTCTAGTTGCAGGCAAAGTATGATAGGAATCCATTGTTTCCAGGCTGTGACAATGCTGACTCCATAGACCTTTTAAGTACCACTGAAATTTCCTCATATGCAGTCTTGCATATGGAATTAGAAGAATGCAGGAGGTCATGAGCCCCAAAGGCTTGCCGTATTTGCCTTGCAGAAAGCAGGGTTTTGGTGGCCACCTGTTTGAAGTAAGTCACCAAATGAATTTGCTTATCTGGCATAAGGAAAGCCATCTGGGCAGTTGTATTCAAGCTTGCACCCAAGGTACCAGTTGTGATTTCTTTTTGTTTATAGTGTACCCTAGACAAGTTAGAACTCTTTTTACATTCTAAGAGTGTCCTTGTTTTCTGCCTGAATTAGACAATCGTCCAGGTATGGATATACTTGAATATTTCTTTGGCTGCAAAATGCAATTACTGGAGCCAGACACTTTGTAAAGACCCTGGGTGCAGTAGATAAGCCAAAGGGCAGTGCAGAGAACTGGTAATGCAAGTAGCCTGCTTTGAAGCAGAGGTATCTTCTGCAAGATTCCCTGATTGGGATATGGAGGTGAGCCTCTTTTAAATCTAGAGTTGCCAACCAGGCATCTTTGCCTAGCATAGGAAGTAACAGGTGAAGAGTCAGCATCTTGAATTTTGAAATGTCCAGAAAGATGTTTAGAGTAGATAAGTCCAGAATTGGACGCCATGATTTGTCTTTTCTTGGTACCAGGAAAAGTATTGAATAGAAACCTTGTCCCTTTTCCTCTTCTGGTACTGGTTGAATAGCCCCCTTGCTCATGAGGGAAAGTACTTGTTTCTGGGCCTCTGACCACTGATTTGTGGGCAGATCTGGCCATTCGTTTTGAATTGGCAACGTGTGGAAATGAAATCTGTATCCCTGGGATACTATATTTAAAACCCATTTGTCCTGGGTTATAAGTTGCAGGTTGCTTGCATGAAAAGAAAGTTTTCCCCCCAAAGGGGTGGCTAAAAGGTAAGCGCTTGGTATGTGTAAAGGGAAGTCATTGAGACTGCTTACCATAGGGAGGTGCCTTGTTGTTTCCAGATTTGGAAGAGGAGGCACCCCATTGTTTTGTTCTGAAAGTCCCTTGTGACTGAAACCTGGAGCCTTTAGAATGTCTGGGTTTTACTTGAGTGGCGCTCGGAGGTACTGGAAAGGACCAGTTCTTAGTAGGCCAGTGCCTACTAAATCTTAGAGGTTGCACTTGTGAGAAATATTTCACAGTTTGCATAGATTTAGCTTTATCTTCCATCTTTTTTAAAACTTCTTCAGCCTTATTACCAAAGAGACGGTCTTGTTGTAAAGGAGCATCTAACAATTTTGCTTTAACATGATCAGGCAGATTTTGGTCTTTGAGCCAAGCATGCCTTCTTAGCACAGACCCAGTTACAGCAGCCCTGCAAGAGGCCTCCAAAGAATGAAAGCCACATTGCAAAGTATGTTTTCCAACTTGTTCAGCTGAGTGCAATAAATCCTGTAAATCTTTGTTTTCCACACAGTCAGAAATCAACATAATTTTCTGTTTAAGCAGTCCCATGATATAATGTTGATATTTTAGCATATGAAATTGACAGTTTAAAGCCCTGATTGCCAAGGTTGCAGAAGTGTAAACCTTCTCACCCTATCTATCCAGAGCCATGGAATCTGTATCAGAAGGGGGAGGATTTTTAGCAGTAGAAGCTTTAATGCCCTTGGGACCCTGAGAAATGGTTTCAGGATCAGCAACAGGATTTTTGAAAAGGAATTTGTGGGAGTCAGGAACCCTGTAGTATCTGTCTGGCTTACAAGGAGCTGGAGGCAGAGAATCAGGAGCCATACTAGATTCTTAAAAAACATCAACAACAATGTCTAGAACAGCAGGTATAACCAAAGGCCTATGCTGAGGAAGAAGAAGAAAATCCCCAAGTCTATTTTTAGATTCAGAGAAATCCTGACTTTCCCAGTGGAAATGTTCCCTTAAGATATGTAAAGTTTCCCCAAAAGAAAAATCCTCAGGGGGAGAAGCAGAAGGAATGGAATCTTCTGCATCAGAGTCCTCATAAGTAGGAATAGAAAATTCCTGTTCATTAGAAGAGTCAGAAGAAAGAGAATCCTGTTCATAAAATTCATAATCAATGTCTTGCCTAGGCCTCTTAGAAGGGGGGGGGGTTGGCTACCACTGATCAGAGTAATTAAATCTTCAGCCATTTTGATTATTTGTTTTTTTAGGCATAGGGGCCTGCACATGTGGCCCAGGTGTCGGTTTTTTAGACATTGGTCGAGATTTTGGCCTTAGTTTTGAAGATGGTGTCGGTCTAACATACAAATCTTCCTGAAAACACCCTCAGAAACCGGTGCCTGCACAGCGGCTCTGGACCCATCCAAGGTAGAGACATCCGCGGGTTCCATAATTGAAGCATCTTGCGGCATACCGGACTCCGAATGGGCCTCAGTAGAGGCCTGCGAATCAGAAGTAGCGGGTATCAGGGGCTGCGAAAGCACCTCAATGAGTACCGGTGAACTGGTGACTGGCTTAGGAGAAGCGTCTTCGGCAGTTTTGGACCTCAACGGCCTGTCTCTGTCTTTTTCTTTGCGTATTTTAGGTATTCCGGTAGTCGGATTGCTAACCGACGACATTTCTGGATAATTAAAACGTGAGCCAAAATATTTTGAAGCAAAAATGTACAGACGTTTGATAGTGCGTTGATTAAATAAAGCAGAAAACCGACAGCAAGGTCCGTTGTGGTCAGGGCCTAGGCAAGGAATACAGTACAAATGAAAATCCTTATGAGGTATTTGCTTCACACAAGTAATGCAATTACTAACTTTTATTGACATCGGTAAGGAGCAAGAAAAAGTTTCCCCAACGGGGTACTTCGCTTTTTAGTTGAAGACTTCGGATCTGAAACTCGAAAACGAAAATTTCAGGAGTCTGCAGACCAGCACTTGCAAACTACTTCTGTTTCGGGCACAGTGCGGCAAGAAAGACTGATGTAATGGTGTCAGCTGCATGTTTTATACCCCTGACGTCATGGAAGAAGGGATAGCAACCGATGCAGGACCCAAGACTTTGTTAATCAGGCTGACTGAGGGCAACCTGCCAGCAGATTACCCAAATGTAATGACGGCAACAGTGAAACACGAAGAACATCCAGGAACACATGATTAATAGATTACAAACTTGTGCTAATTGGTTACAAACACTTTTTTTGAGTCACAGTGAGGGCCTTATATCAACTGAGTCAAGCCCCAAAGTGAACTACTGCTACTGCTGATGCAACTAAAAAAAGAATGTGTCTTGACTGATTTATTAGGAACCAAGGACTACTTAGCTGGGATAAGGGAAAAAAATCACCATCCAGGGAGCTGACTATCTGACATATGAACTGTTTTTTGCAGGTCTATATTAAATTATCGAAAGTTGAATTTACCGAACGGTATTTCCATCAAAAATACCATTCAGCGAATTTGCTCCTTTTCAAAACAGGTTTATTGTTTTAACATATAAGAGAAATATCATAACAATTTTATACAAGTAATTAAAAATAGGTATTATTATAACATTCAACAAAACAACTATAAGTAATTACAAAGACATCCACTACAATCAGATCAATTAATTAAACTAAAATACCATGCTATTGAAATTAAAATTTTAACAAATTTTGTAAATTATCCCATACAATATAATAAGATGTTTTTCTATTTGTTCTTGTCCTAATTGTGTTTATTTCCATATGGCACACTATATTCATAACATTTTTAAATTCATTGAACGAAGGAGGTGTATCTGAAATCCAATTTCTAGTTATTATTTTCCTAGCCACTGCTAGAATAGACCATAACAAGGGAAGCTTAACCTTTTTAACACTTTGAGGTACAGGTGTGTTGAATAATGTAAGAGATTTAGAAATAATGAAATTATCTGTAAAAAGAGCCTGCAAAAATTCATTAATTGACTTCCAGTATTCTTTCAATTTTATACAGTCATAAAACATATGAGCCCAGTCAGCATTAATTTCTACATTACATCTCTTACATAAATTATCTTTATTTTATTCACCATCAAAGGTGTATAAAAAGATCTATGTAAAAATGTCCATGTATAAAGTCTCCAGACAATGGAAGACATAGTTCTATAAGCAGATTCCAATATATATTGTTTATCTTGTTGATTTGGTGGGTCCCCATTAATAGAAGTGAAATAATTCCAGTATGAATCTACACTGTAAAAGGTTTCTTGTCTGATAATTTTATGTATGTATGAAAGTTTACCTTTATCAGAAACTTTATGCTGTAAATTTAATATCAAGTAATCAATCAGTGTTGGAATAGATTCTTTAACTGTTATAGACATTAGATCTATTTTATTAATGAGATGTTGTCTAAAGGTCTGAACCTCTAACCAGCAAGTTTCTCTTAGATCAAATTCTTGTTTTAAAAAATCTAGATTTTTAACTTTATTATCAGATATCAACTGATACCAGTACTTTAGATCATTATCTATAGCTAAATGAGTTCCATCAGAAGTAGATGACAAAAGCATACCCTGAGTATACATTATAGGGAATACAATAAAATTCCATTCCCTATACTTAGGGTGCATGAATATAAAGTTACGATAACTAACAATAATATTTAATGGGTAACAAACCATACGTTTAGGTGTAATAGGTGAAGTACAAAATTCCTTTAGTAACCATAACATGGAGTTATTTACAATCATATTTTTATGTGTTAAGGAGATTTTCATGAAGTGCATACTAATTAGCTCCCAATAATCTTTCCATTTTGCGACATATGACTGATCTATTAATAAAGTAATAACTTTTACAATAGAAGACATAGTATATAAATTAAAGTCTGGAAAAGAAATACCCCCTTGAGACCAGCTATTAGTATGTTTCTTTAATGCAATTCTAGGTCTATTAGGTGCCCATAGGAAATTTAACATTAGTGTATTCAGTTTCTTGATAATTATTTTTGTAGGTGGAAGTATTATTGATTGTATTAAGTATAAAATCTTGGGGAATATTATCATTTTAATAATTGTAAGTCTCTCTTCCGTAGTAAAAAACATATTATTCCAGGTATTAAAAAGATTTTGTATATTAAGAAAACAGGTATTATAATTATTATATATAATAGATTTAATATCTTTAGATAGTATTATACCTAAACAAGTTATCTGACCTGAATTGGGTACATATTTAGTAAAATCACTAATGAGAATATTTTTTCGTGTATATATAGGTAGTATTTTATTTTTATCTTCATTGAATATTAAACCAGAAATACTTTTAAAATTCATCATGTTATCAAATAGAGACTGCATAGAAGAATTAGATCCTGCTGATGTAATTAGAACATCATCTGCAAAAGTTGAATTTTGATGTTGTATTTTTATCTATTTCAAAACCCTCTATGTCAGTACTGTTTCTGATCAAATTAGCCCAAGGCTCCATTACTAAAGTGAATAATAGTGGAGAAAGTGGACATCCTTGTTTTGTACCTTTAAGAATGGGTATTTTTTGTGAAACGTATGTTCCTACCTTAATATAAGCCAACGTTCCTTTGTATAAATGCTCAATTAGATTTACAAATGCATCTGAGAAGTTTGTGCACTTCATTAAGGTAAACAGATAGTCCCAACTTACTGAATCAAATGCTGAACTTATATCAAGACTAATAAGTGTTAAATCTTTCTTTATCCTATTTGCAAAATCTATTAATGTTAAAGTTCTTCTTATATTATCAAAAGTATTTCTATTTACAATGAAGCCTGTCTGATCTATAATGCCGGGAATGATTGTCTTCAATCTATCAGCAAAGATACTCATAAACATTTTATAATCAACATTAAGTAATGAGATGGGCCGATATGAAGAACATCTAGTTGGATCTTTATTAGGTTTTAAAATTGGCGAAATAAATGTATATTGCCAAGATGGGGGGGTTATTAACTCAGTTTGGGCCAAAATAAAAACCTTATGTATTAATGAATATGTACTTTTAGAAAGGATTTTATATATCTCTGGTATAATACCATCATTACCCAGTGCTTTGTTTGATTTAAGCTTATTTATTTGTGTGATAACCTCTGTATATGAAATACTTTTGTCCAATAGTTTAATCTGTTGTTTATTAAGCTTTTTATTCATGTTTGTGGTTATAAACTCCTTTATTTTATCTTTAGGTTCCATGTTAATGTTATTATGGTTAATTTTGTGAAAGTGATTTCTAAATTCATCTAGTATTTCTGGTATACTAGAAACATTCTTCTTTTTCCTTAGAGAAAAGATTTCTTTGATATGGTTTTGTTTATTCAACCTTTTTGTTTTATTTTTAAGTCTATGTAAGTATTTGGGGCTTATTGAATAAGACAAAAACTTGTATTTCTCTAAAGTTATTTTAACTTTATGAGTTAAAATTTCTTTGTATTTCTCATTTAGTTTGTTTATTTCTTCAATAACTTTCTTGTCTATAATATTTTCTTTATTATTATGTTTATAGGAGTCTAATTTACTTTGAATATCTAACAATTCCTTATCCCAAGATTTCCTTTTATTATTATACCATCTGATACTTTGTCCATATAGATATGATTTTAAGGCATCCCAAACATAAACAATGGAGACTTCAGGAGTATTATTTATGTCTAAAAATGTTTTACTTCTGAAAGTATATATTCTTTATAGTCTTTTAGTTGAGTTAAGTATGCTGGTATCCTTTTGATCTGAACATTATGAGTATTTTTATCATGAATTCAAAACAATTGAATTATGATCAGATATAGGACATGAAATGATTTTGGAATTAATTAAATCTGTTACCATCTGGTTAGAAATAAAGACCCTATCTATTTTTGAATAAGTTTTGTATCTGTTAGAGAAAAAAGGTGTATGGTAATGATTTTGAATCTGATTATTAATATCATT
>NC_056743.1:768993391-769103391 GCF_019279795.1 Protopterus annectens | reverse complement strand
GGATATATTACCCTAAACTTAATTCCTTGAAGTTAGCATTTCCTCCATATTGTGATAAAGGAGATATGTTTTCATCTTATAGCTGAAGAACAATCACTCTGCACAGAAACTCTGAAATCCCTGATGAAGCACGCCTTGTTCAGTTTCTAAATCACACACAACAGCTTCTCTTTTAAAGTACATGCAACTCTAACCAACATAGGTTTTCATATACTCAACACAAATGCAAATCTTTTGACAAACACTTAGTGGACCCTTTCCCAATGAGTTTCAACTTTAGAGAGCCTCAGTGTGCCAGATGTTGGTGGATGAACAGCATGCAATGTTGACCTTCCATCTTTTCTGGAATACCAATGATTCACAGATTTTTCTTAATGTTCTGTTCTCTAAATGTGTTTTTCAATAAGCAGCGCATCTTTTGTTCCATATTTACCATTTTCAGTCAACGACTTGTTGAGCTATGAAACCTGATAAAGGGGGAGGGCTGGCCATTAAGAATACCAATCTGTATATTGACAAAATGTTTGGTATATTGTATACAGATGTTTATTGTGAGATCAGTTTGAACGAAAAAAAACATTTTGTACAGAAAGTGGACGTAATGCTTGATGAACTTGTATTGAATAGGGAAATTAGTCTTGATGAACATCAATTTATGGAGGTGAAATGTCCAAAAATTCCAACAATTTTTGGTATACCAAAATTACTTAAGGATTTATCCAACCCCCCCCCCTTTAGACCATTAGTTGTTGAAAAGGCATCAAAAACTTATTTCATAGCAAAATTCATAGATACTCAACTAAAAACAGTACTAAAAGATGGTACATGGGTTGTGAAAGATTCCTGGGACTTTCTTAGGAAAATTAATACAGACATGTATGATGACGCTCTTCTCTTTGTTACCATAGATGATAGGGATCTGTTTTCCATTATCTCACATGACACTGGTGTAGAGTGGTTTTATTTATATCTTTGTCAACATACAAACCTTAGACATGATCTTATTAGAACCATTACAACCCTAATGGAATTGGTTGTCGACACCAATGTCATTGTTTTTGCCCCTATTTTTGCTAATATTGTTCTGGCCTTTTGGGAATTGGAATTGGTCTTTAACAGTAAATTTGTCCAATATTGGAAATATTACGGAAGGTATTTGGACGATATAACTACTTTATGGAATGGGAATGAGGAAGAACTGTACAATTTTTGGCTTTTATAAAAGACAGTACAGATTTTTTTAGATTTCACTCATTCAGTTGGGAAGGAATAGATAAACTATTTGGATATTACTATTAGTAAAGAGAGAGGCAAAAGGTTTTAGAACAAAAATTTTTAGAAAACCAACCTACTCTAACACCCTTCTACATTATAACAGCTTTCACCCATTACATCAGAAAAAATCCCTGGTAAAAGGGCAGGGTGTGCGGCTAGCAAGGATGGTATCTGATTGGAATGAATTTTTACATCAAATACAAATATTGAAGTCAATGCTTATACAAAGGAGTTATCCCCAATTACTTTTGGATCAGATTCTGCAAGAGGTGGTCATTAAAAGGGAGAAAGGCCACTTCTTCCCTTTGCTTGGAAAAGGTAGCCTTTCACAAGAGGGTGAATCATGTATGGAGACTATGGGTTTAAAAAAAATCAGCTATCTTTAGTTTTAACAAGCACTTTATGGATATTAATAAAAAAATCATCATAACTGAAATTTATTCAATACTAGTCAAGAATATCTTTATTTAGTAGGGATGATTCCAAATATTGGACATAAAAAGGATACCGGTTTCAAAAATATGTTACAGAGGACATGTAAGATGTATACAGGGGTAGATGGAATGGTAAGTGTGGCTTCTGCCTACAATGTAAATACATTATAGAAGGTACTGTGATAGAAACTCCAAATTATGGTAGATACATGTATAAAAAAAAGAAATTTTCTTGCAATAGTAAGGCAGTAGTCTACCTTGCCCTCTGCAATGTATATCCAAGTTTTTATATTGGAAAGACGATTAATGCCCTGCATTTCTATGATATAAAGAAACAGGAACTAAAAAATGCTTTGGTAGCACATGTTCTTAAAAATGAGGTTCACAGTTTCAAGTTTATAGTATTAGAGCAAGTGACTTTGGGGGATAGAGGTGGCCCGTTAAATGATTTTCTAGAGCTACAGGAATTAAGGTGGCACTTGAGAATGCCACTGAACAACCAGGACTAAATAGTACTGTTTCTATAAGTTCTATACTTAGACTTAAGGCAGAAGGGTACATTTAAATAATTACATGCTTTGGGTTGAATAGTTTAAGTCAAAATAATGTTTCTCTATTTGCAGGATTTTTGGTCTTACGTTTGTTTTTATATTTGTTAGCATGTCATATGTATTACAATGTACCTGTGATGTTGACTCACACCAGTATTTTTATAGTATGTACAATTTTAGGAAAAAAAATTGAGAGGCATATACCTTTTAGTTAATTATTGTCAATTCATTATGTTAATTATTTGTGCTATATAAGTTGGGTCAGATGATGCTTGCATTGTATTATATGTTTACTCTGATGAAGTTTTTTTATTTAAAAAGATGAAGGAGCTCAATAAATTATATTTTTGTGGATCCTGATGTGCTTCATCCAACTATTTTACTGTTTTTGGACTTCTGTGCTTGACTTCATGCCATTCAGAAAATTCATGCTAATGTAAAACCTGTTCTATCAACTTTCTAAGTTTGTAAGAGCAATATTTAAAAACTGTCCTATTGTTGGTGTCTTTGTCCCACTTTTATGGCTTTATCCAGATTTCTTGATCTAAGAGGTTGAGAGGTATGGCAAGAGATCTTCCTATAAAGTTGTCCAACTTAAAATGCACCTTATGAAACTGTGACAAAAATCCCTTTTGCTAGAATTAAGTCATCAACAGTCTGATCTAGAACAGGAGACTGACAGCTTCCTAAGGGTGATTCAGCTGCTAATGCCAAGCTGTCGTCCAGTGCAGCAGAGTTTTACAACGCTGAAGTCTTTTACCTCCACATCTTACTTGCTTTTTTTTCCTACAGTGAGACATCCACTAACCATGAATTCCAGCAATAAATTTAAGTTTTTACTTCCCTATTATTAACAGAAGTAAAGGGGCACTCCGGGACAGCACTATAGCTGAAGTCCCTTCATTCAGCTTTTAGTTTTCATCATACTGATTTTTTCCACCAGTGGTTCTTTGCGGGGACAAGTTTTCCTGGGCCCCACGGATACTTAACTGCTCCAGCAAAAAGGTCACAATCCCACAACTGCAAGTAATACACAGAAATCTCAGCATGTCATAGCATGATAGGCAGGGCCAGCAAGCCAGCAGTGGGGAATGGTTACTTTCTTAAGTTTAGGAAGGAAGTATCATTTATCAGACTTCAAAATCTTCTGGGCTTGTTTCTGCTTATATATTATGTACCTGACAATTTTACTAAAACTCTTAAATTTATATTACAACACTGAGTGCATATATCTAATGTATGCACTCATTGTTGTAATATAAACATTGAGTGTATATAAGCAATATCTGCTTTCATATACACACTGCATTTAAAACAGAAGTGGATACTGCACCTAACCATTTCACTGAATTTTAAATGCTATGCTACAATGCTGCGTACTTGTATTTAAAATTGTTTTTATATACACACCGACTTTGTAAGACCTGCAGCAATTTCTAGGTCAGAAACTGAAGAAACAGAGACATTTTCTTTATTACAGTTTTTAGCAGTGGATTTTTCAGCAAAGTGGCTACTACATAACTGAAACATAGAAGTTATGTTCTTACCATAACGTTCCATGTTAGTTGTCTTCTTCTCGCCTTCTTCTTGCTGGATGGGTTCGGAGCCGATCCTCGGCTCCGACTCGGCCACTCTAAAAGCTCGAGGGTTGGTTCCACCGGCTCGAGGCTCCCCCTATATCCCACAATGCTAGGCGTGAGTTACCTCAGATCTCGTTTGTAAGCTAGGCACTGCCTATAATAGTAGTAAAATAACTAGAAACAAAGTCCACCTCTATAAACAAGGGAGAAGAGAAGGGTGACCTACATCCTGATCCAGGAAATATGCACAGCAGAGCATATACCTAAAGTAAAGAGGTGGTAGAAAGAGGTCACAATCAAAACTCCTCTAGGTCTGTCCAGGCCAGGGGAAGGAGGGTGGGGCCTTAAAGAAGAAGGAGAAGAAGACAACTAACATGGAACGTTATGGTAAGAACATAACTTCTATATGTTAAGTTGTCCATCTCGCCTTCATTCTTGCTGGATGGGACCGCGTCCCTAGCACCTTGTCCCGGGTGGCCTAACGGAACAGACTCTTGAGAACAGTGGAACCAAAGTTAGCTCTATGTCTAGAGGCTAAATCTAACTTATAATGAGAAATGAAAGTGTGAGGAGTAGCCCAAGTAGCCGCTGCACAAATGGTGTCAATAGACAGTCTATCTTGGAAGGCTATAGAAGTAGCCAAGGCTCTGGTAGAATGGGCTTTAGGTTTGCTAGGCAGCTTTTGGTGTCTAATTTCATAAACAAGAGAAATCAGGGATGTTAGCCATCTGGATAATGAAACCTTTGAAACTGAAAGTCCCTTTCTGCCTTCTGCATAAGAGACGAACAGCTGGTCAGATTTTCTGAATTGTTTTGTTCTATCCAAATAGTACCTTAACTGACGATGAACATCTAGCCAATGTAATCTTGTTCAGATCTGTTAGAATATTCTGGAAAAAACACAGGGAGGTCAATGCTTTGATTTAGGTTAGCCGTGGAGGCTATTTTAGGTAAAAAGGATGGGTTGGTTCGTAAGGATACTCTGTCCTTATGGAACAACAGATAAGGAGGTCGACAGCTGAGTGCATGAAGTTCTGAAACTCTTCTAGCTGAAGTAATAGCTACTAGAAAGAGAGTCTTCCATGATAGTAATTTTAAAGAACAGGAGGATGCAGGTTCGAAAGGAGAGAGAATTAAAGAACTAAGAACTAAATTTAGGTCCCAAGGAGGAGGAGGATTTCTTACCGGAGGTCTGAGTAGAAAAACTCCCTTCAAAAAGGCTTTGCAAAGCTTGTGGGAAATGATGGCAGAATCTGAAATGCCCACATGAAAGTTAGAAATAGCTGCCAATTGAACTTTAAGAGTAGAAGGAGATGAACCTGCATGGAAGAGTTCAGCTAGAAAATCAAGGACCATTTGGATGGAAGCAGTGAAAGGGTCTATGTCCCTTCCTTGAGCCCAATAGTAAAGCGCTTCCACTTACTCAAATAAATCTTCGAGTGGAAGATTTATGGAAGCTATCAAAATATCTCGAACAGAGTGAGATATTTGAGGAAGCCTGGCTAAAGTTGGAATTGGAGGAACCAAGCAGTGAGGTTCAGAGAGGGAAGGGAGTGATGAAACTGACCCGACTGATGGATCAAAAGATCTGGAACTAGGTCCAGATGCCAAGGTCGCTCCAACAGAAACTGATGTAGAAAGGGGAACCAAACCTGTCGAGGCCAGAACGGAGCAATGAGGATCAATGAAGCCTTCTGAGCGATAGCTTTCTGTATTACTTGAGAGATTAGTGGGAAGGGGGGAAATGCATACAGAAGTCCCCGGGCCAAACTTGGACTAGAGCGTCTCTGCTGGGTTGGCCTGGTAACGAAATAGGGTGAAAAAATCTCTGCACTTGCTGTTTTGGGAGTAGCAAAAGGTCGCAGCAAGGCTGGCCCCACTTGAGAAAAATTTCTCTCACAACAGAGTCTTTCAGAGACCACTGTGAGGCATGAGGATAGCTCTGCTCAACTTGTCCGCGATTTGATTGGACTTCCCGGGATGTGCGCTGCTATCAGAAAACGCTGAGAAGAAATCGCCCATTGCCACAGTCTGAGTGCTTCGACACAGGGGTAGGACCTGGTTCCGCCTTGTTTGTTGATATACCACACTACGGACATATTGTCCGTCTGGATTGCTATCGTTCCCAAGGGAAGAGAGTCTTGAAGGGCTTGCAACGCTAAAAGCACTGCTCTCATCTCTAGAACATTTATGTGCAAGTGGCATTCGTCTGGTTGCCATGTGCCCTGGACAGTTCTGCCCTGATAATGCCCCCCCCACCCGATCAGGGAGGCATCCGTTGTCAGAGTAGCAACCGGAGGGGAAGGAACAAAGGGTCTTCCCAATAAGAGCTGAGGGGAAGACATCCACCACAGAAGATGATTTGTGCATGTTTGTGATTATAATGGTGTGAGACATTGGAAGTTGCTGGTACGACCATTGCGTGAAGAGCATCCATTGAAGGATTCTCATGTGGAATCTGGCTAATGGAAGCAGAGGTATGGCACGAAAAATCACCACAAAAACAATCTATGTTTTAAAGCTGTTGCAGTAACCACATCACAGTGGCCTTGCACTGTCTGCTATGAAAGGTTCATGCAGCATAAATAACGGGCCGCATGCAGTATTAGGCTATGCAGTTCAAAGGGTTTAGCGCAGCGAAAAATTTTTTGTTCACTTGTCCTTTGAAAAACCGTTGCTTTGTTTTAGGATTCATACACTGCCTAAAATCAAGTCCCTTGGGGAAGGCAGAAATGCTTTAGAAAAATAATTATTTTTTCTTAAATAATGTCATTATAAAGTACAGTTTGTACCTACCATAAATGTAGATGTTCGAAGATCCACATTGCTGCAGTCCTTACTTATGGGGTAGTCCGCTGTCCTCGGTCGGCCGAATACCAAAGTATTAGGCTGACGCCGGTCATGGGATGACAGCCCTGACATCAGGCGTCAGGGTATAAGCGCATGACCGGCGTCATATCCTCAGTCTTTTCTTGCCCAGATGTCAGAAGGCCTAAAGAAAGGCCACAGCCAAAAACAGAGTACCTTCCCAAAGAGATATGCCCAACTACAGCCATCACCCAAACCATATAACCATGCTAAGCTACAGAGGGGAAGGAGGAGGGAGAATTGGACTGCAGCAATGTGGATCTTGAACATCTACATTTATGGTAGGTACAAAACTGTACTATGTTCTTCATCTCACATTGCTGCAGTCCTTACTTATGGGTAGAATCCCAAAGCAACGGAAAGGGAGGTTGGCAAAATCATAAAGCATTAGGGGCTGCTAAAATGCCCTGTAATATTGCAGTGGCAAATCCAGCCCTAGACTTAGAATAAAGAGGAAGGTGGTAATGTTTAGAAAAGTATGTACTGAACTCCAAGTGGCTGCTTCTAAAATATCCTTAGAGCTACCCCTTAGAAAGGCAGTAGAAGTTGCAGTAGCTCTAGTGGAATGAGGTCTGATTCAGTGGAATCTCCTTACCATGATGGGAATAACAAAAGAAATACAAAACCCAATCCATTTAGAAATAGTTTGTTTTGAAACAGGTCTACCTGTGAACCCAAAGCAAAGAAACAAACAACTGCTGAGACTGTCTGAACTCCTTGGTTCTGCTCAAATAATAACGCAACTGCCTGTGAATATCCAAAGTATGCAAAAATCTTCCCTTTATTTTGAGGATTTGCATAAAAAGTAGGCAAATGAATAGTTTGGTTTAAGGCCACACTAGAAACCACTTTCGCATAAAGGGAAGGATTAGTACGCAAAGATACCCTATCATATGAAAAATCAAGAAAGGCTCCACTGCCATAAGGGCCTGTAATTCAGAAACCCTTCTTGTAGAAGTAATGGCCAACAAAAGCAGTTTTCCATGACAAATACTTTAACTCGGCAGTAGCTGCAGGCTCAAAAGGTTGCAGAGCAAGTTTTCCAACACAAAATTGAGATCCCAAGCAGGAGTAGGAGCTTCACGGGGGGTCTTATGTTCTTTTCCCTCTGAGAAACTGCTTAAACAAAGGATGAGAGAATAAAGGAGGGTCACAGTCATAATTAGCGAAATGGCTGCAGCATGAACCTTTATGGGGAGAAGGACAAACCTTTGTCTAATAACTCAGTAAGATATTGTAAGGAAGCACTCAAGTTGGCTGGAAACATCAAAATCCTTCGCTTTGCTCCAAATAAAAAATCTCCTCCATTTATCAGCATAAACTTTCCTTGTACTAGGCCTCCTGGCCTCCAAAATAACATTCAAAACTTGTTGTGGAAGCTGAGAACCTCCAGAATCTAAAACAGAATATGCCAGGCTATTAGATGCAGAGACTGAATTCTGACATTGAGAAAGTGATTGCCCTCCTGAGACAAAAGGTGTGGAATCAAAGGCAGAGGCCATGGAGGCTCTCGGACCAAACTCCGCAGTAGTGGGTACCAGTGTTGTCGAGGCCAATCCGGTGCTATCAGGATCATGGATGGCTTGTCTTGTCTGACCTTCAAGAGAACCTTGGGCAAAAGAGGTAGAGGTGGAAAGGCATATACATGAAGATTGTTCCAACTGAATGACAGAGCATCCACCTTCCAAGCTGTGGGATGAAACCTTTTTGTGCAAAACTTTGGCAACTGGTAATTTAGTGGAGAAGCGAACAGATCTATGTCTGGAGTTCCCCATGACACTGTCAACTTTTGAAATACCTGAGGATCCAATTTCCACTCGTGAGGATCCACTATTTGTCTGCTCAATACATCTGCTAAGGAGTTCTGTGCTCCTGGTAGAAATCTTGCCTGAAGATTGAGGTTGTAACGGAGAGCGGTCTCCCACAAAATCATCGCATGTCTGCAAAGAGGGGTAATGAGTTCCCCTTGCTTGTTGATGTACCACATGACAGTTGTGTTGTCTGTTAGAATCAACACCTGCCCTGGGTGAAGTAAATCCTTGAAAGCCATCAATGCAAATTGTACTGCTAACATCTCCTTCAAGTTGATATGCAAATGTTGAAGTCTGGCAGACCACGTGTCTTGCACCCATTTTCCATTGAGGTGTGCTCCCCCAAGCCTTGTCCGAGGCATCCGTCGTTAGAATCTGACTCGCCTCTGGTCGGGTCACAGAGAGTCCCTTGTTTAGGTGACATTCCTGAGCCCACCACAAAAATTCCTTCTGAATGCAAGGTATTATCTGAATGACAGTGTCTAGATCCTGGCAGTGTTGTGTCCATAGATTTTTGAGATACCATTGAAGCTTCCTCATATGCAATTTGGCATTGGGAAGCACCAGAATACAAGATGCCATGAACCCCAAGGCTTGAAGGACTGTCCTTGCAGTCAGCCTGGACTGTAGAGACATTTGATGGAAATAAAGTGAAAGACTTTTTTGTTTGTCCGGGGTCAAAAAGGCCATCTGGGAAGCTGTATTCAGTCTCACACCCAGAAAGCACATGTCCTGAGAGGGTACTAGACTGGACTTTGTTTCGTTCACAGAATACCCTAGGCATCTTAACACTACCATCACATACTGTAGATGCTGAAGAAGCTCGTCCTTGTCTTGTGCAATAATCAGGCAATCGTCCAAGTAAGGATAAATTTGTATTCCTTCCATCCTGAAAAAGGCTATCACTGGAGCCAGAACCTTTGTGAACACTCTGGGCACAGTAGATAAGCCAAAGGGCAATGTAGAGAACTGATAATGTAAATTTCCAGCTCGAAAACGCAGGTACTTCCTGCAACTGGGCCTGATAGGAACATGAAGATAAGCCTCTTTTAGATCCAGAGTTACCATCCAGTGTTCTGTTCCCAGCAGAGGCAAAAGCTGTTGTAATGTCAACATTTTGAACTTTGGAATGTCCAAATAAGTGTTGAGGAGAGATAAATCCAAAATCGGTCTCCACGTGTTCCCTTTCTTTGGTACTAGAAACAGGCGGAATAAAACCCTAGACCCACTTCTGAAGGAGGTACTGGCTGTATAGCTCCCATGTGAAGAAGTAATGAAATCTGTTTGTGAGGAAATGTCTGGCATACCTTTGAAAGGAGGCAATGTATGGAAATAAAACTTGTAACCTTTGTTTATAATGTCCAACACCCATTTGTCTTGGGTGATTATAACCAATTTTGCTTGAAGAGAGCTAGCTTTCCTCCCAAAGGAGCTGCCAGGCAAGAAGAATCTGGCAGCTGAAAATGCAGGTCATTGGGCCTGTTTACGAAAGGACTGGCCCCTACCCTCACCAGCAGATTGAGCAGGCGAACTCCATGTTCTAGGCCTAAAGGTACTCTGAGCTCTGCCCTATCACGCCTAGATCTACCCCTAGACTGGAAATCAGAAGAAGGGTACGTCCACCCCTTAGCAGGCCAATTTCTACTAAACTTAGGAGGTTGAACCTGCAAAAATCTTTAACAGTCTGCATAGACTTAGCCTTGTCCTCCATTTCTTCAAAACAGACTCCACAGGAGGACCAAACAAAACTTCGGACTGTAAAGGGCATCCAGAATTCTAGACTTAACATGCTCAGATAAATTCTGATCCTTAAGCCAGGCATGCCGAAGAACTGAACCAGTGGCAGCCACTCTAGAAGAAGCCTGCAAAGCATCATAGCCACACTGCAAAGAATGTTTCCCCACCTGTTCAGAAACATGCACCAAATCTTGCAATTCTTTACACTCTATGCCTCTGCCAAAGCCTCCACTTTAGATTTTAGCTCAGAAAGGCGGAAATTCTGATATTTCAACATATGAAACTGGCAATTTAATGCCCTCATTGCTAAAGTAGAAGAGGTGTACACCTTCTTACCCCATCTGTCCAAAGCTCTAGCTTCCTTATCTAGAGGAACGGATTCTTTACAACAGAAGCCCTAACACCCTTAGGCCCCTGACTAATAGTTTCTGGGTCCGCCCTAGGACTCTTATTTGGTATTTATGAGCCTCAGGTACCCTATAATACCTGTCCGGTTTAACTGGTGCAGGAGGCATAGAATCTGGATTAAATGAGGCCTCGAAAAACATCCTGAACAACATCCAAAACAGGAGGAATAGCCAAGGGCCTATGCTGTGGTAAAAACAAGAACTCTCTAAGCCTCTTTCTGGAATCTGAGTAATCCTGTCCTTCCCACTTAAAATGTTCCCTCATAGAATGTAAGGTTTCTGAAAATGAAAAATCCTCTGGAGGAAGCAGAAGGAGTAGAATCCTCTGCATCGGAATCCGAATAAGGAGGAAAATCTTGAATATCTTCAGCAGAAGACTCAGAATCATCTGAGGCCTGCTCCAAAATTTCAACTCTGGCTCCACCCTGGGCCTCTTATCAGGAGGGGCATGGAACCTCTAATTAAAGTAATCAAATCTTCTGCCATTTTAAGCATATGCTTCTTAGGTACAGACCCTGAAGAACCAGAACTAACTCCAGAAGAAGGCAAAACAGACCTGCCCTTAGAAGGAGCCCTAGAAACAGTAGCAGAAGGCCTAACCCCTTAGGCAAAGAAGGAGAATAGGAACCTGAGAGGCCCTTCAGCCTGACCTGACACCTGTGAGGCCACATCCTGTAAAATCAAGGTTTCCGCCTGAGACTCAACAGAAACTTCAGCCGGATCCACCTGTTTCACTGCAGTCTCTAAAGGGCCAGCGTCCGAAATGGACGAATCATCCTGCCTAGGCTTTACAGATTTGTCTTTACGCTTCTTCGTGGAAGCGGACGTCGGAGGATCCGACGGCATATTATAATTACACCGTTTGCCAAAGACTAACCTAGCGCAATCTAGCCTTCTCTTAATAGTGCGCTTATTAAACCTAGCACAAAACCGACACCCAACCACGTGCTCCGGTCCCAAGCAAGGGATACAAAGCGAGTGGTAATCCCTATGCGGTATCTGCTTCCCACAAGAAATACAATTATTCACTTTTTCTGACATCCGGTAAATAACTAAGGCAAGAAAAAACAAAATATTCCCTAGCGGGTACTTAGCCAACTTGGTATGTCTGAAACTCCAGCGAAAATTTCAGAAAGCCGAACGGCACTTGCAACGCTGCTTCTGCATCAGACCATGCGGCAAAAAAGACTGAGGATATGACGTCGGTCATGCGCTTTTATACCCTGATGCTCTGATGTCAGGGCTGTGTGCCCATGACCGACGTCAGCCTAATACTTTGGTATTCGGGCCGACCGAGGACAGCGGACTACCCATAAGTAAGGACTGCAGCAATGTGAGATGAAGAACATCAGCAATAACCCACTTCTGGGTGTGGGTAATGCTGGATTTACCCAAGATTGGCTTTGTTTGGCCACTCGGGCTTCGCCCACCCTCGTGACCAAACCACGCCAACCATGGGTAAATCCAGCATTACCTACACCCAGGCGTGGGTTATTGCTATAATAGTATAGGGTACAATATTAGTCAGGCCTATTTTTAGTAGTTCCTCTCAAGCAACCAGAAATTAGAAGTTATGTACTCACCATAACGTTCCATCTGAGTAGGTGTATTCATTTGTCTGCAACCTGTGGGTTATGGATCCGATATCGGATCCGAACCGGCATAGTTTCCAGCTATGGATCCAAGCTCTCAGCTCCTCCCCTCACCCATAATGCCCTGCTCTACCCTCATGACCTCAGATCGAGTTTGCCAAAGCAACAAAACCCTCAAAAGGGTAACCAGTAATATGCAGGAAACTGAAAGGCCAGGGGGATAGGAGGGCGGGATGGTTGCAGACAAATGAATACACCTACTCAGATGGAACGTTATGGTGAGTACATAACTTCTAAATCTGAAGTAGGATATTCATTTGTCTACAACCTGTGGGACAGAGTCCCCAGCTACCTGAATCTTGGGCCATCATGGAAGGATATTCGAGCACCGGAGCCAAAGGATGCTCTACCCTGGATGCAAGATCCAACTTATAGTGAGAAATAAATGTATGAGACGAAGCCCATGTAGCTGCTGCACAAATATCATCCAGAGGAATCCTAGCCTTGAAGGCTGCTGAGGTAGATACTGACCGGGTTGAATGGGCATGAACACCCTCCGGTGGGCCTTCCTGGCTTGATAAGCCAATAAAATGCACTGTGAAATCCAGCGGACAGAGAAACTTTGAAATTGGCTTGCCCAAATTGAATTTTGCAAAGGAAATAAACAGCTGGTCGGATTGCCTATGACCAGCTGTCCTGTTGAGATAAAATCTTAGTTGCCTGTGAACATCTAGTGAGTGTAGCCTATATTCACCTTTGTTTTCATACTTAGGAAGAAAACAGGGAGGTTAATGGATTGATTGATGTTTGCTTCAGAAGCGATTTTAGGAAGGAAGGACGGGTTGGTCCTGAGGGAGACACGGTCCGGATAAAAACCAAGTAAGGAGGTTTAGCTGATAAAGCTTGAAGTTCAGAAACTCTCTTGGCTGATGTAATGGCTACCAAAAGGCTGTCTTGTAAGACAAGAATTTGAGGTCCACTGTAGCGGGCTCGAAGGGGAGCGGTCAAGGCCTGTAGGACCAAAGAAAGGTCCCAAGGAGGAACTGCTTGCTTAATAGGGGGCCTGAGAAGGAAAGTACCTTTAAGAAAGGTTTTGCACAATTTGGCTGACATAAGAGGATTAGACTCCTGACCAATGTGATAGTGAGAAATTGCCGCCAGTTGAACTTTGACTGTGGAACTGCTGGCACCATCATTAAAGAGAGAGGTTAGAAAATCAAGCACTACGGGAGAGGAACCGTGAAGGATCTAGGCCTTGCCGCCCCACACAGAGAAACGTTTCCATTTGCTTCGGTAAACCTTTCTAGTGGCTGGTTTATGAGCCGCCACCAAAATAGCCTTTACCGGTGAAGAGATACCGGGAGTCCTTATCAAGAGTGGAACTGGAGCCAAGCGGTCAGCTTCAGGCTGTCCAGGTTCGGAGGAGGAATGCAGGATGGATGGGATATCAGATCCGAATAGGATCTAGAATCCAAGGAGGATTCACAGAGTGAGACCTTAGGAAGGGAACCAGATCTGTCGAGGCCAGAACGGAGCAATGAGAATCATTCTGCAACCCACCGAGAGGCTTTCTGAAGAACTTGCAGCATCAGAGGCAAGGGTGGATAGGCATACAGAAGACCGGGTGGCCAAGCATGCACCAGAGCGTCTCTTGGGGTACCTCCGGGAGGAGGTATCAGAGCGAAAAACTGTCGCACTTGGTGTTTGAGGGAGGCAAAAAGATCGCATGAAGGGGTTCCCCACCGTGCGAATATGCGTTCCGCTACTTGACAATTGAGAGACCACTCGTAAGGGGTCAGAATGGTGCGACTGAGCTTGTCCGCTAGGATGTTGGACCGACCGAATGTGCGCGTTGCTATGAGAAAGCGATTGGTGGAGATTGCCCATTCCCAAACTCTCATGGCCTCTCGACAAAGAGGGTACGACCTTGTTCCCCCTTGCTTGTTGATGTACCAGACAACAGACATATTGTCCGACTGAATCGCAATCGTTCCCAAGGGAAGAAAGTCCTGAAGTGCTAGCAACGCTAAGAGCACAGCTCTCATCTCTAGAACATTGATATGCAGTAAGGTCTCTGTATCGTTCCACGTGCCTTGGACTGTCCGGCCCATAAGTGCCCCACCCGGGGGAGGCGTCCGTGGTCACCGTGGCGAGAGGGCGAGAAGCACAAAATGGGCGACTCGTGGAGATCCGGGGAGTGGAGCCACCACAAGAGGGACCGCTTGCAAGCCTTGCTGATCGCTATGGGATGATACATGGGAGAGCAAGGTAAGACCACTGTACTAGGCGTCCACTGTAGAATGCATATTGAGCCTGGCAAGAGGAAGAAGAGCTATCTGAAGCCATGGACCCTAGAGCCCTCAGGACCAACTCCGCTGGAACAGAACATGAATGGAGAATGGCCCGCACCTGGAGTTGCAGATTCAGAATCCTGTCCGCAGTGAGGAAGGCTCGTAAACTCCTTGTGTCTAGTCTGGCCCCTATGAAATCTAAGAGCTGAGTGGGTGCCAGGTTGGACTTTTTTGTATTTATTGTGATGCCCAGAAATGGAGCAAGATGGAGAAAGGAGTCTGGCAGAGAAGTAGATGCCTTGTTGGGGTGTAAGGAGCCAGTCGTCCAGGTAGGGAAAGACCTGCACCCCCTGAAGCCTCAGGTGGGCCGCTACCACTGCTAGTACTTTGGTAAACACCCTGGGGGCTGTGGTGAGACCAAAGGGAAGGACCCGAACTGGTAGTGACTGGCTCCCAGCCGAAGCGGAGAAACCTCCTGGGCGCCTGTCCATTCGGATGTGGTAGCACGCGTCCTTGAGATCTATCGAGCACATCCAGTGGCATTCTCCCAGAAGGGGAGAATAGATTGTAGAGTGACCATTCGAACTTTTCTTTGGGGACTGCCAGATTCAGGAGAGAGAGGTCTAGGATTGGTCTTAGTTCCCCGTTTTTTGGCACTAAAAAGAACCTGGAGTAGAACCCTGATCCGATCTGGTCTGGGGAACGGGCTGGATGGCTCTTTTCTCTAGCAGATGGCCAATTTCTGCTAAGCGGCCTCCCTTTGACGGGTGGTACGTCTGGGAGGGACTGCATCTTTGGAAGGTGAAGGAAAGGAATGTGATATCCCTGGATATGATTTGGAGAACCCAGCGGTCCGATGTTATGGACTCCCATGCCGCTAGGTGCCCAGCCCCCCGACTGCCTCCAGAGTAGAGCAGTCGGGCAGCCCCTCAGGGCTGCTGCGGGCCGTTCAGAGAAAGGTTCCCTGGACCCGAAGTTTCTGGGAGCCCCTCTGCCTCTAGGGCGGCGTCCTCCCTGTCCTCCTCTGCCACGGAAGGACTGGTTGTCCGGAGCAGGCTGGGGCTGCTGCGACTTCCGAAACCACATCTTCTTCTGACCCTTTTGGTTCCTAGAATAGGGCCTCTGGGGTGCAGAGAAGGAGTTCGACGGCAGACAGCGTCTTCCGTCCTTCTCGCTCTGGGTCAGCGTCTGACGGTCTTGCCAAACAGAGCAGAACCATCAAAGGGCGTTGCAAGCGGCGCCTTGAAGGGCTCAGAAAAATCGAGTGGCGGAGCCAGGCCTGACGTCTAGTGACCAGTCCTGTCCCAGCTCTAGGCGCCCTCCGTAGCATGGGAGAGTAGCGACAGAAGTATTTGTGACTGACCCAGAGTGGCCATTTTGGTGGAGTGCAGATCTCTGTCCTCCTCCGAAATGCACTCAGGGGGGATGCAGCGTTCTCCTTAATAAGGTCTCGCTGCATCCGAATAACATGTGCCAAATAGTTCAGCCCTCACGAAGGTGGCGAACTGAACATCCGCTTCCCCAAGCGGTCCATCATCGAGACTCCTTGCTCGGTGGGTGGACTGAGGGACTCTCCTGAGCCAGTTCCTCTTTGTGGCCGCCGCCATCAACATGGCATCTACAGGAGGCCCCTTGCTCCAATGGGTCCTGTCAGAAGGCGGGCTAAGGATTTTGTCAGGTCTTTTGGGAATTGGCTCCACGGTGTCCGGTTCCTTCCACGCCCTGGTGGTAATAAGGTCCACCAGGGGTCGGCAGGGGGACACCCAAGAGGTAGACGGCCCGTTTGAATGCCTCCAAGAACACGGACTCGTCCGAGGAAGACTTGGGGCAGACCACCCCTGACAATGAGCATTTCCATGATGTCTCCGAAGGAGACATCCTCGGGGTGACCGTGGGAGCCTTCCCTTCCTCCAAGTCCGTGTCTTCAGTGAGAGACTCAGGAGTCAATGTGCCTCCTTTGCACGTATGCTTGCGAGCCTCCTCTGGGGGCTGTCAGAGAGTCCGCAGCAGCAATTTGCTCCATAGGAGCAACAGGGCACAAACGGGCTGTCCCAGGGGCGGATGGTGGAAGCCTGGCCCAGTGCAGAGGGAGCGGGACGGAGCGAAGCAAGTGCGGGGTCGGAGACCCTCAACAGAGCCCTCTCCACTACATCAAAAGCCGAAGGAGCCGACCTCGACCAAAGGATCCGACAATGGCTCCCCTCGGATCGAAGAGTGGATCGAGCGGCGCCGAAGCACTTCGGATCCGGCGGGACAGTGCGCTCCGACAGACGGCGCCGAAGGAGCACTAATCCCCGGATCCGGCTCGGATCCAGGCTCGAGATCGGGTCCGGCACTCGAGGGCATGGTCGGATCCGAAGTACCCAGTACTATCGGATCCGACCTCCCGCTCGAAGCTGCTCGGCTCCAGCTGCTCCGAACCGGGTAGCGGGTGGGAGAAGGAGCAATAGGCTTGAAAGGGTGTTGAGCTCCCGGGGGAGGCAAGCACTCCATCTGCATCTGGGCCTGGATGAACCTTCGCATCATCCGGTCCAGATCAGCATCGAGGCTATGGGTAGATCTCGACGAGGCTACCGAGGTAGGCCTGGAATGCCTCCTCGATAGCCTCGCTGAGATCGGTCTCCTCCTCCTCAGGACCCGGTGAGAAGCACACAGGTGACCGGAGCCGAGAAGGAGGAGACCGGCTCAACAGAGGAGCCGGGGAGAAGCGGCTCGGCGGGGCGAAACAGAGGTCTCGGCCCGCTTGTGGTGCTTCTCCTCCGGTCCTTCTTAGATGCATCCCTCTCCTGTCCTGAAGCGGGAGTTTGAGTCCCAGGAGCAGGAGGGGTGCTGAGGGGGAACAGCTGCAGCCGCAGGAGTCCCGGCGAGGGGTCGGAGCCGAGTCCGGCGGTAAAGACCCAGGACCAGGTTGGACCTCCGCTCCCTCAGTGCCCTGGGGTTGAACCCTGCACAAATGGAACAGCCAGATGTGAGGTGTTCAACCCCAAGACACTTAACACACAGTGTGGCCATCAGCCGGTGAGAGCTTATGGCCACACTCGAGCATTTAGAAAAAAATGACTTAGGCTGGTCAGCCATAGTCAAAATTACCCAAAAGTTACAGAAGTAACTTAACAAAAACTATAACAAGCACACAGGCCTCACACACACTCTACGATTAGGGAGGGAATAAAAATACTACTGTAAATAAATTTAAACTAAAACAGTCAATACACAAAGGGAACCTACAACTTTCACAAAAAAGTTTAAAGAAAGCAAAAAATTTCAATTTTTATACAAGAAAATACCACTTAGCTGAGAGCTAAAGAAACCACATCCAGTTACCAGCGCGGCAAACAAGATCTGAGGTCATGAGGGTAGAGCAGGGCATTATGGGTGAGGGGAGGAGCTGAGAGCTTGGATCCATAGCTGGAAACTATGCCGGTTCGGATCCGATATCGGATCCATAACCCACAGGTTGCAGACAAATGAATATCCTACTTCAGATCTAGAGTTACCTGGCATCTACCAAGCCCCATGGGTGCCCAGTTAACTGAGAATTTACTGTATTTTGCCAAAACTGGATAAGGGTTAGAGAATCCCTTAGAAAATTTGTAAAAGGAGGGCTAAAAAATCTTGGTGATTTCCTGTGTCAACTTATCCCTTTCATCATACTTTTTGATCAGCTCTGCAGCACATGGTCCAAATCTCTCTCCAAAGGAGAATTTAAAATCTCACTTTTAACATCTTGGAGGTCCGGAGAACACAGCTAGGAAAACCCCCCCTCAAAACAGTACCAGTGACCATAGCCCTGGAAGAAGTATCAACAGAGTCATAAACACACACTGTAAACAATGAGCAGTGACTTGTGCAATAGAAGTAATGGAATTATTTAAAGCGGATTTTTCCGCACAAGAAAATGCAGACAAAACATTCTTCACAGTTTCACAATTGGACAGAACAAACCAACATAGGAATCTGACAATTCGAAATCCTGAAAATCAAGGTTGCAGAAGCATACACTTTTTCCCACACTTAACAATAATCTTTCATTCCTTATCAGAAAATGTAGGAATCAAATTAAATGTTTAGCAGCAGTAAGACTTAACTAAAGCTATAACTGCTGGGTCAGGTTTGGGAACAATGCACAAAATTTCAAAAGAATAAGGAACTTTATGCATTTAATCTACCTTTTAGGGGCAGCTGGCTGACTATCAAGAAAACTGCTGTCAATAATATACAAATCCTCCAAAGCTGGCAGAACTGGAAGAATAAGTGAAGGTTCTGGAAATTCCTTCTGTAACAGCCCATAGTGTTACACAGGGGACTGAGAAACCTCTGTGTTCTCATTGAAAACACTGACACATTCTGAAAAGCATCTTAAAGGAAGATACCCGCACATGGAGATGTAGAAACTGAGTTATCCTCAGAGTCTGAATCAAAAATCTGAGGGAAAAAAAACATCTGTTCCTTCATCTTCTTGTCCAGATTCAGAATCTTGAATCTCTTCAGGAAAAGATGTATATCTCTTTCTTTTATCAGTCACTACTTTATAATGAACAAGACCCTGAATTAAGCCCTAAGTTAGACCCAGTAAACTACTCCTGTCCAAGGAAATTTGAGGAGTAAATACATGTTTAGTTTTCTGTTTCTTTTTGACAGCAAAAATAGGGCCAACAGTGTTATTAATGGCAGCAGCAGCGTCTTCCTTAGGGATGGGCAGAACATTCAGACAAAACAAGGAAGCCTTCCTTGTTCCCTCTTCCAGTACGAACACAAGTGGCTTTCCTTTCCCTACTGAGGGGACCCCAACAGCCGCAGAGTATGTGGCTACTGCTGGGGTCCATAGTGGCTGTCAGTGCTACACCAGAGACAGCCAGGGTAAAAGATCAGTGGTCTAACGTACAACTAATGACCACAGCAGAAGCACCCACTTCCAGCCGAGGCAAATTTTTATAATGCTGTGGTAGCAAAGGCTGTTTATTAACTTTTTCTTTTTGTGGCTGGAAGACTGACTGACCATGAAATCAACAGTTTGTTCAACAGTAAAGCTGAAAACAGTGCCTCTTTCTCAGGGAAAAGCAGCAATAAGAGATGGTAAAACTTAAATCACTTTTTTCACATAAAAACACAGTAAAAAGCCCTTTTTAAAGCACTTTTTTTGTAAACACAAATTTCCCACAGAAAAATGGTTTTCAATTACTTCTAACAACTTTTAAACTGATAGCAAAAAAAGAACACCCTCATTTAAAAGTACAGTACAGTCTCATGACAATCCATTAAAACACAAACTCCTAGCTTTTAAATATCTTTACTGAACAGGAAAAAAACATGTTATAAAATAGAAAGTTATGTCTTACCATAACTTGGCATCTGTGTTGTCCATCTTCATTCCTCCTCATGAATGGGTCTCGGATCCGACTTGGCCACTTCTTCCAGACTGGATCAGACTCTCAAGCTCCTCGCATAACACAGTACACCCTCCCCAGAACCACAGACCAGGTTTGCTGATTTGCCCTCCACAGATACAAAGGACAGGATAGAGAAACAAGGAGAGAGAGGCAATGGAGGCTCAGACAAGGGACGCAAGCATCCCGCAATCTCCCCTAGATCCTCTAGAATAAGGGAGGGGGGTGGTTGGGTGAGAAAGTGAAGAGGAATGAAGATGGACAACACAGATGCCAAGTTATGGCAAGACAACTCTCTAATCTGATGTTGTCCTCTTCATTCCTCCTCACAAATGAGTCAGAGTCCCCAGCTATGTAGTTCCTGGGTGGCCCTCATGGAAGGATATGCCAGAGTACCATTGAGACAAAAGAAGCCCTGCTTCTACATACCTGGTTAATGCTGCTTTCTGTAGCTATTTTAGACATAAAGGAGGAATTCATATGGACCGAAACTCTTATCTTTACGAAAGATTATGTACTCAGATTTAGAAGATAAAGCCTGTAGCTCAGCCATCCTTTTTGTTGAAGTAATGGCTATTAAAAGATTGCCTTCCATGACAAAAACTTCAAGTCACAACTGGCTGCTGGTTCAAACAATCTTTGAGTCAAACTCTGCAGCACAACAGTGAGGTCCCAAAGTGGGGAAGGATCTTTAATGGGGGGGGGGGGGGTCACAGTAAAAAGATACCTCTCATAAATGCTTTGCATAACCTAAAGGTACACAAGGATCAGGATTGACTAGCCGTGTGAAAACTAGAAATTGCAGCTAACTGGAGTTTGATGGCAGAAAAACTTTTCAAACAGGGTACTACGGAAAAGTAAAACATCTGAGACTAGTGCAGACAAGGGATCAATGTTTTTATTAGCAGCCTAAAAATGAACCTTTTTAATTTATTGTTGTATACTTTTAGTTAAACCCTTTTGTGAGGCTAAGATGATGCTACAAACTGGGGAAGCAAGCTTGGACTGTCTTACTATGGCTGGAAGTAGAGAAACCATTCGGTCGGTTTGAAGGCATGAAGATTGGGCGCTGCAAACCTGATGGGTAAGAGGAGATCCTGTCTTAGTTCCAGTATCAATACCGGAAATTTTAGATGAGACCAGAGGAAGGGGAAAGTACAGTTGTGTACACTTACCATAAATGTAGATGTTCGAGTGTATTCACTGCTGCAGTCATTACATTTGGATTATCTGCTTGCAGGTAGCCCTCAGTCGGCCTGATTAACAAAGTCTTGGGTCCTGCATCGGTTGCTGTCCCTTCTTCCATGACGTCAGGTCGTCAGGGGTATAAAATATGCAGCCGACGCCATTACTTCAGTTTTTCTTCCCCAGATGTCAGGTGCCCCCCTAATGGGAAGCAATTAAATATAAAAGTACAAAGATATACCTCCAACAAAAAAAAGCAAACACAAAAAAGGCTTTTAAGCATAGTAAAGGAAAGTAGAGGTATAGCCAAAAGAAGTTAGGGAGCTGGAGGGAGGGTAACCAGGACTGCAACAGTGAATACACTCTAACATCTACATTTATGGTAAGTGTACACAACTGTACTATGTTCTTCGTGTTTTACTGTTGCAGTCATTACATTTGGGTAGATTCCCAAAGCTACGGTTGGCAGGAGGAATTTAGACAGCATTAGGGCCAGCTATAAAGCCCTGCAAGACTACAGTGGCAAAGCCAGCTCTGGATTTAGAGAAAATTGGCAAATGATAATACTTGCTGAAACTCCAGGTAGCAGCTTCTAGGATGTCCCTGGTAGGAACGCCTCTGAGAAAGGCTGCAGAGGTAGATGCAGCCCTGGTGGAGTGAGGTCCGATCTCCTGGGGGATAGGTTTTCCATGGTGCTTATAGCAGAAATGAATGCAATGGCTTATCCATTTAGAAATGGGTTGCTTTGAAATAGCCTTCCCCTCTGCCCCTGCAGCAAATGCCACCAGCAGTTGTTCAGATTTCCTTTGAGGTTTAGTCCTGTCCAAGTAGAATCTAAGTTGCCTGTGCACATCTAAGGAATGCAGTGTCCATTCCCCTTTATTCTGTGGATTGGGAAATAAGGTTGGCAAATGAATGGACTGATTAAGAGCCACACTGCATGAAGGATGGATTGGTTCTGACAGACACCCTGTCCACATGAAAGATGATGAAAGGCTCCACTGCCATAAGGGCCTGTAATTTAGATACCCTTCTAGCTGAAGTGATTGCTAAAAGGAAAGCTGTTTTCCAAGAAAGAAATTTTAAGTCTGCAGTAGCAGCTGGCTCGAAAGGAGGTAGAGTGAGTTTCTCCAAGACAAATTTATGGTCCTAGGCTGGGTTTGGAGCTCTCCTGGATGGTCTCAAATTTTTGGCACCTCTGAGGAACTGCTTGAGCAGTGGATGAGTGAAAGAGGGGAGGTTCTGTGTTACAAAGAGCTGAAATGGCTGAGGTGTGGATTTTAATGGAGGAAAAAGACAGGCCCTTATGAAGCATCTCAGTTAAGTATTGTAAAATCTGAGGTAAACTGGGCGCTGCTGTGCTCTTCCCTTGAGATTGGTTCCAGGCACAGAATCTTTTCCAATTTTCAGCATAAGATTTTCTAGTACTAGGCCTCCTTGCCTTTAAAACATCCATTACAGGTTTGCTGAGGGATAGTAAAGGAGAGATTAAGTAATTAGCCAGGCTGCAAGGTTCAGTATTCGAAGCTGAGTATGCAAAATCTGGTTTTCCTGCTGAGACAGCAGGGAAGGAGTCTGAGGCTGGTGCCATGGAGATAACCGTAACACTGCGCAGAAGGCGGTACCAGTGTTGGCGCGGCCAGTCTGGAGCAGTCAAAATCATCCTTGGTTTGTCCTGTTTGATTCTTAGTAGTACTTTGGAGAGCAGAGGCAGAGGGGGGAAAGGCATAGACTGATCGATATTTCCAGCTGAAGGACAGAGCATCCATTTTCCAGGCTGGTTTGTGAGGAGTCCTTGTGCAAAATTTGTCCAATTGGTAGTTCTGGGGAGTGGCAAACAGGTCTATATCTGGGCTCCCCCATTTGCTTGTCAACATGTTGAAAATCCTTGGTTCCAGTCTCCACTCGTGTGGGTCCATGAAGTTTCTGATTAGTCTGTCTGCCAGTGTACTTAATTTTCCTGGCAGGAATTGAGCTTGTAGGTGCACTTGGTAGCTCATGGCTGTGTTCCACAATGCCATGGCTAGTCTGCAGGGGGGGGGGGGTAAGAATGTGTACCCCCTGCTTGTTTATGTACCACATAACAGTGGTGATGTCCATCTTTACCATTAGTTGTCCTGGAAGAATGTGGTCCTTGAAGGCTGTCAGAGCATTCTGTACAGCTAACATTTCTTTTTGATTGATATGCAGGTGCATTTGACTTGGGTTCCATTTGCCCTGAATTCTCTTCCCTGCCTGGTGAGCCCCCCATGCATAGTCTGATGCATCTGTTGTTAGAGTTTGGGCGGCAGGGGGTGGTGTGAAACATAGCCCCTTGTTTTGGTGGCAGGCCTCTGCCCACCAAAGGATCTCTAGGCGTAGGCAAGGTATGATAGGAATCATTGATTCCAGGTCTTGAGAATGTTGACACCATAGGCTTTTTAGATTCCACTGCAGTTTCCTCATATGCAGTCTTGCATATGGAATTAGAAGAATGCAGGAGGCCATGAACCCCAAGGCTTGCAGTATTTGTCTTGCAGATATCAGGGTTTTTGTGGCCACTTGTTTGAAGTAGGTTGTCAAATGAATTTGTTTCTCTGGCGTGAGGTAAGCCACCTAGGAAGTTGTATTCAAGCTTGCTCCCAGGAATATAATTTGTTGACAGGGTACCAGGTGTGATTTCTTTTCGTTTATGGTGTACCCCAGACAAGTTAGAACCCTTTTTATAAAGGCCAGATGATACAAAAGCATGTCCTGGCTTTATGCCTGAATTAGACAATCGTCCAGGTATGGGTATATTTGAATATTTATTTGTCTGCAAAATGCAATAACTGGAGCTAGGCACTTTGTGAATACCCTGGACAGAGTAGATAAGCCAAAGGGCAGTGCAGAGAACTGATAGTGCATGTAACCTGCTTTGAAGTGTAGGTATATTCTGTTCTGCAAGATTCCCGGATTGGGATGTGCAGGTATGCTTCTTTTAAATCTAGTGTTGCCAACCAGGCATCTTTGCCTAGCATAGGAAGTAATTGGTGAAGAGTCAGCATCTTGAATTTTGGAATCTCCAAAAAGGTGTTTAGAGTAGACAGGTCCAAGATAGGACGCCATGAATTGTCTTTTCTGGGTACCAGGAAAAGTCTCAAGTAGAAACCTTGTCCCTTTTCCTCTTCTGGTACCAGTTGAATAGCCCCCATGCTTAAGAGATAAAGTACTTGTTTTTGGGCCTCTGCCCACTGATTTAGGGGTAGGTCCGGCCATCCACTTGGTGTTGGCAATGTGTGGAAGAGAAATCTGTATCCCTGGGACACTATTTAAAACCCATTTGTACTGGGTAATGAGTTCCCAATTCTTTGCATGAAGAGCAATCTTTCCCCCCAAAGGGGCAGTCACAGTTGATAACTGCTTGGAAATTTTAAAAGGAAGTCATTCAGACAGCTTACCATGGGGGGGGGGGGGGGGGGGTATTATTCCCAGATTTGGAAGTGGAGCCCCCCCACACACACACACTGCTTAGCTGTGTGTCCCCCCTGGGACTGAAACCTGTGGTTTTTGCTGTGTCTGGGTTTGGCTTGAGAAGACCTGGAAGGGCTGGAAAGGACCAATTCTTAGAGGGACAGTGCCTACTAAATCTAGGAGGCTGAACTTGTAAAAAATCTTTAACAGTTTGCATAGATTTAGCTTTATCTTCCATCTTTTTAAGAACTTCTTCAGCCTTGTTGCCAAACAGGTGGTCCTAATTTAAAGGAGCATCCGACAATTTAGCTTTAACATGATCAGGCAAAGACTGTTCCTTAAGCCAAGTATGCCTTCTGAGCACAGACTCATTAACAGCAGCCCTGCAAGAGGCCTCTAATGAATCAAAACCACATTGCAAAGGTCTGAAGAAGCTATGTTTTATGGAACTTACCCTTTCTAATTACAACCTAGTTTTTTTTTTTGCTTTTTTTGCTACTAAGAAGAATAACTGCTTAAGCCTCTCAACGTTTTGAGCTGCTGGAAGTACTTTACACCCCTTCATTGTTTTGCTCAGCGGTTATCTGTTTGGTTTTATTTCGCTGTTGCTGTTTTCCGCTGAGCATTAACTCCAACAGACTTTTTATTCATTTGCACATTGCAAAGTATGTTTTCCAACTTGGTCAAGAATGCATTAAATCCTGTAATTCTTTATATTCCACAGAGTCAGGAATCAACATAATTTTCTGTTTAAGCAGTCCAACAACATGTTGCTGATACTTTAACATATGAAACTGGCAGTTTAAAGTCCTAATGGCCAAGGTTGCAGAAGTGTAAACCTTCTTACCCCATCTATCCAGCACCCTGGAGTCTCTATCAGAAGGGGTAGGATTTTTAGCAGTAGAAGCCTTAATGCCCTTGGGCCCCTGTGAAATAGTCTCTGGATCTGCAATATGATTTTTGAAAAGAAACTTGTGGGACTCGGGGATCCCGTAGTATCTGTCAGGTTTTCTGGGAGCAAGAGGCAGAGAATCAGGGGCCAAACTAGATTCCAAAAAAGCATCATCAACAATGTCTAGTAGAGGAGGAATAGCTAAAGGCCTATGCTGAGGTAGAAGAAAGAAATCCCTAAGCCTCCTTTTTGAATCAGAAAAATCCTGGCTTTCCCAGTGGAAATGCTCCCTTGGAGTATGTAAGGTTTCCCCAAAAGAAAAATCCTCAGGAAGGGAAGCAGAGGGAATGGAGTCCTCTGCATCAGAATCTTCATAAGCAGATAAGGGCAAATCTAGATCATCAGAAGAATCAGAAAAAACAGAATCCTGATCAGAAGATTCATAATCAACTTCAGTCCTAGGTCTCTTAGAGGGGGGGAGGGGTTGGCTACCCCTGATTAGAGTTATTAGATCTTCAGCCATTCTTATCATCTGTTTTTTAGGCATAGAGGCCTGAGCATGTGGCCCAGGCGTCAGTTTTTTAGACATGGATCGAGATTTAGGCCTAAGTAAAGGAGGAGGCGTCGGTTTAATATGCAAGACTGTAGGCCTGAATACACCCTCAGAAGCCGGAGCCTGCACAGCGGCTCCAGACCCATCGAAGGTAGAGACATCCGTGGGTTCCATAATCAAAGCATCTCGCAGCATACTAGACTCCGAATGGGTCTCAGAAGAGGCCTGCAAATCAGAAGTAGCGGGTATCAGGGGCTGCGAAAGTGCCTCCCTGAGTACCACCAAACTGGCAACTGGCTTAGAAGTGTTGTCGGCAGTTTTGGACCTCGGCGGCCTGTCTCGGTCTATCTTTGCATGTTTTCAGAATCCTAGTAGTCGGATGGCTAATTGACTACATTTCTGGATTAAACCGAGAACCGAAATATTTAGAGGCGAAAATATACAGACGACGGACAGTGCGCTGTTTAAATAAAGCACAAAACCTACAGCAAGGTACGTGATGGTCAGGGCTTAGGCAAGGAATACAGTATGAATGAAAATCTTTATGAGGTATTTGCTTTCCACAAGCAATGCAATTCTAAACTTTTACTGACATCGGTAAGGAGCAAGAAAAAGTTTCCCCAATGGGGTCCTTAGCTTTAGTTGAAGACTTCAGTTCTGAAACTCGAAAACGAAAATTTCAGGAGTCGGTCGACCAGTACTTGTGAACTGCTTCTGCTTCAGGCATCGCACGGCAAGAAAGACTGGCGTAATGGTGTCGGCTCCATGTTTTATACCCCTGACGTCATGGAAGAAGGGACAGCAACCGATGCAGGACCCAAGACTTTGTTAATCAGGCCGACTGAGGGCTACTTGCAAGCAGATAATCCAAATGTAATGACTGCAACAGTAAAACATGAAGAACATCCATATCTGTTGAGACCAGAAGCGGTCAATGAGGATGACTGGGCTCTTCAGCCTACTTGCCTTCTTAAGAAGTTTCAGGATCAGCAGAAGAGGGGTATAGACATAAAGGAGGCTTGGGGCCAATCATGTACCAGATTGTCCCCTGGAGGAAGGGATGAAAAAGAAAAACCTGCTGCATGTTGTTGTTGAGGAGAAGAGGCAAAAATGTCACAGCAAGGCTGATCCCAGCAGTTGAAGATCATGTTTGCCACGGACTTATTTAGGGACCACTTATGCGGAACCAGAAAAGATCTGCTGAGTCTGTCCGCCAGCTCGATGGTTTCCCCCAGAATGTGAGATGCAACTAGAAGGTGGTCTGAAGATATCACCCATTCCCAAACCCTCATGGCCTCTCTGCATAAGGGGTAAGAACAGGTTCCTCCTTGCTTCATGATGTACCAGACTGCAATGGTCCCCAGAGGGAGAACATTCTGAAAGACATGCAATGTTAGAAAGACTGCTCTCATCTCAGGGAAAGTGATATGCATCCTGATCTCCACAGGGGGCCATTTGCCTTGGACCATCTTTCCCTTGTAATAACCCCCACCCCAAATGGGAACCGCCCGTGGTCACTGTGACCATTGGTGGGGGAAATCGAAAAGGCTCTGCCTAAAAAGAGGTTGTCTGATAGAAGCCACCAATGAATATGACGCTTGTAAATTGGTGTCAGTCTGAAGGGAACAGACAGAGGTTGGTAGAGTATAGAACAGTGTACTACTAATATCCACTGAAGAATTCGCATAAAGAACCTTGCAAGAGGAACTAACAAGATTGCCGCTGACATCGACCCTGCAACTTGTAAAACTAGGCATGCAAGGGAGGATGGATGGCACAGTAGTTCCCAAATTTGATTCCTCAGTGTTGTTAAGCAGTGAAGGGGGAGGGAAGCAATTCAATCTCTCGTGTTCAAATGAGGCAGTAGTAAGTTCTGAATCCTCTCTGTTCAGACGGGCCCTTTTGGAAGACTCCCTTTTTGCAGCAATTTTCAAATTTCTTGTGCTGCCTGCTCCCTCTGACCAGGAGGTACGTCAGAGAGATTCTTGCTTGTGTTTGGAGTAGGGAGAGAAATGGGGATTTAACAGCCTCTGGATATTATGTTTAGCACCCATGAATTATTTGCCAAGAGTGTCCAGGTTTCTGGGGCCAAGGAAAGTCAACCCCCAACTATCTTCAGGGATGGAAAGTCAAGGCAGCCCTTCAGGAGTGCTGATAGGGCCTGTCAGGGAAATTATTCCTAAATCCCTGGTTTTGCAGGCCCCCTCTGCCCCTAGGGTGACGTCGACTATTAAACCGTCCTCCTCTACCTCTTGAAAAGGGCTCCACACGCAGGTTCTGGAAAAGCTCTTGGGATTTGCGGAACCACATTTTCTTGTGTGCCTCCTTAGGGATAGGCCTGAACCAGCAGCCTGAGAGGTACCTCCGCTGTATGGGAAATTAGCCTTATAGTGGAGAGTTAGCAACGGATAACAGAGTGGCCAGATTGGGAGAAAGTGTTTTAAACTCTTCTGCAGGCATGGACTCAGACAGCAAAGCTGAGAGCTCCTTGATCAGCTCTTTCTGTAGCAGGGTCAAATCAGCAAAATAGTTTAATAAACATGGTGCAAAAGCGTCTGAGGCATAAACCTGCTTTCCAATCCTCTCCAATGCTCTAGACTCCTTGTTAGACAGATGGACACTGGCAGTTTCCTCTTTTTTAGAAGCCGCCACCACAATGGCATCAACTACTGGACCCCTGCTCCAGTGTTTTCTATCAGCCAGTGGGACCAGGAACCTATTAGGTGTTTAGGGATAGGCTCTATGGTATCCATTTCTTTCCATGTCTGCGGGCAAACCAAATCAATGAGGTCATCTGCTGGGGGGGGGGGTCATCCAGGACATAGATGGGTCCATCCCGAAGAACACTAAATCCTCAGAAGAGGGAGGTTGGACAGATCACCCACATTTCTGCTTCAAGATCACTAAAATGTCTCCAAGGAGATGACATCAGGTGGGGATCTAGAGGATCCTTCTCCCTCATCAAAGTCTGTCTTTGGTCAAGGACTCCATCGGGGAGTCAATGCACTTTCTTTTGCGCATCTTCTTCCGGAGGACTTCTGCAGTGGCATACTCAGGGGAAGTACAGAAATAAGGGGATTCTTCCTGGGCGGGAAGAGCTTGGAGACTGCTCAGAGCAGGATGGCTGAGAGCAGGATGAGTAAGGTCAAGACCACGGGCCAATGGGGATGAGGGGGTAGGCTGCAGGATGTGAGAAGATGGTTCTCCCTCAAGAAAGAATACCCTTTCCACTACTTGGAAGGCCAATGGGCCTGAAGAAGTCCCTTCCACCTCACTTGGAACGGAAGCAACAAGGGAGAGGTAGTCAGAACTTGCTCTAGATCAGTACCCTCCAGAGGGAACTGGACCACAGCTGTCAAGGGCTGAACCACCCAGGGTAAGAGAGCTCTGACAAGGATGGAGCAGACCCCAGTCCCTCAGACCTGGCGCGATCTTGGCTCAGAGATCTGCACTGCTCTGAAGGAACAGAAACAGGACTGATCAGGGGCACTTTCAGAGTAGAGGAAGGTGGTTTCTGCAGGGCCAATTCAGACAACTTCGGGAGTCCCAAAGCCTGCATCCCCGAAGCAGAGAGCTAGATCAGAGAAGGATTCCTGATGGTATGGGCCGGGTAGCTCACAGATTCAATAGGGGACACAGTTGACACTATCCCCATCTGAATCTGGGTCTTGAGGAATTTCATCATCCTGTCCATGTCTGCCTCAAACCAGCTTCTGGAGGACCTAGAGGAAGCTGACGAGGGAGGTATGGAATGCCTAGGCTTTGATGAAGGTGACTGTCCTAGCAGACTTGGAGACCTGCTTTGAGCTCTCAGATTCAGAGCCCTAAGATCTGATGCCAAAGCAGAAGGAACAAAAAAAGATAGGGTGATGAACTCAGTCAGATCAGAGGAGGCCCATGGATCAGGTGAGGCAGCAGACTTCTTCAGATCTGAGGAAGATGAAAGACGGATCCAAAGTTTTCTTGGATTTAGTTCTAGGCTCTAAAATGTCCCTTTTGGAGACAGAGGGGGACCTCCTCTTAGGCTCCTTGAAGGAGCAATACGAAGCCATTGAGGAGGGTCTCTGCCTCAGATGCCAAAGCAAGGAAGGAGACCCTTCAAGATAAGTTTGCTGCTCCTGTCTGCACAAATTTCACAATTTGTCCTAAGATCATCCGTCCATGAACAGCAGACACGGTGCTTGTGGGCATCTTGATTAGGAATCTTGTGCCCAAAAGAAGTGCTTTTAAAACCTGGAGATAGTTTGACTTAACAGCTGAATGACAAACCTGACTGAAACCTGTCAAAAACAAAAAGCACACTACAGTAACTATCTGCACAATGAATTCTGCCAGTTAACACAGACGCTATTTAAAACTAGATCTAGGAAAAACTATGATAACTCTAACAACTAACTTAACTACTTCACTGCCAAAAAATGTTACAAGACACATGACAGCAGAAAAAGCTCAAAATTCCTAACCAACAAACTTTTAAAACTAGAAAACTAATACTTTACACATTAACGTTAACACAGCAGAAGCTCACTATTAAGCTCTAACTATTAAAATCTGAAAAGGATATCAATTGAAGAGAGAGACACTGCATCTTCTGTCTGGCTTTGAATGCGGCAAATGAGATTTGAGGTACTGGGGTGGGTGCAGTGTACTATGTGTAAAGGGAGGAGCTTGAGTCTTGGATCCAAGTCTCAAAGAAGTGGCCAAGCTTGATCAGAGGGTCAAATCAGAGGCCCCTTCTTAAGGAAGAATGAAGAGGACAACATCAGATTAAATTTTTATTTTTAAAGAAATGAAAGTCCCCCCCCCCCCCCCCAAGGGGAACTTATCTGCCCAGCAAAGGAACAATAGAAGCGGACAGTTTATTCTCAAATGCCTCAGATGAGTGTACTTTTCAGAAACGGGAAAGCTCTGGAGGGCCTGGTGCCCAAACCTATCTTTTCAGTCAGCTCAGCTTGAGCTGACTTGACGTTTTGGGCACATTGAAGGTACCCTGAAGCTTTTGAAGCTGACTGGCAGTTACAACCTATGTAGGATATAACCCATACAGCTAAGGCTACTGCAGCAGTGATCATTATCATGAACATCTAAGTAAACTACTTCTGTCCAGAGAAATTTGAGGAGAGCACATACATGTTCAGTTTTCTGTTTCTGACAGGAAAATGGGGCCAATAGGGTTGGTCAGTGGCAACTTTTCTGGGGGTGGGCACAACATTCTGACTCAACAGGGAAGCCTTTTCTGTTCCCCCTCTCAGGACCAACAGACTGGTTCTCCCTTATCCACTGAAGTGACCCCAACAGTAGCACAGGACGTGGTTAACCTGTGGTCCATAGTGGCTGTAGGTGCTAAACCAGAGGGATCACGGTTAAAAGAGGAATGGTCTGAGGGACTAGCTTTTACCACGGCAGTCAACTAGCCTGCTGTGATGTGAAAGACTTTGCTTAACTTTTTCTTTTTGTGGGTGGAAGGAGGACTGAAAGAGGGATTGGTAGTTTGTTCCACAGTAAAACCAAAAATGGCGACTCTTTCCCAGGGAAACAAGCAGCACAAACCCATACATTTAAACTTGAATTTTACACTAAAAGCACTTAAACTCTGCCAGCCCCAAAAAGTAAAACGTATTTTTTTCTAGAAAACAATGGTTTTGAACTGCTTTTAGCAACTTTTAAAACTGACAGGAAAAAAGTGCAATCCGGTATAAAAGTACAGTTAAGTCTCAACATGGTCTGTTAAAACACTCCTAGTAGAAAAATAAGTTTCCTAACCATGAAAGTACAAATACTAAAGGCTTTTCCCCAATGGGAACTTGTCTGCCCAGCAATGGAAAAAGCACAAGCTGACTGTCAATCCTCGAAGCCCACAGAGGAGCGCTCTCTTCTGTAGCAGGAAAGCTCTCTGAATGGCTTGGCACTCCAACTTCTGTCTTTTAGGCAGCTCAGTTCCAGCTGACAGTTTGAGTGGGTGGAAGGTACTCTGAAGCTTTGGAAGCTACTTGGCTGTAATATCCTTATCAGTATATAATCCCTATAAGGTCAGGCAAGTGCAGCAGTGATCAATATGAACATCATTATATTCCCAAGATGTGAAAAATCCCACACTATACCAAATCCATAAAGGCGAAACTCAAAAACATCCTTTTAAACTACAAACCCACAGCCATCTAAAATACTTGAAAACTATATTCAGAAACAAGAGAGCAGATAAAAAAAGAATTCTGTTTAATTCATCAGACACACAAGAAATGTAAGGCATTGCATTTTGCGCTCTGATAAAGCAGCTTGATGTGCTGTGAAAGCGCTTACCTTTAAACGGAATTCTTTATCTGCTGCCTGCTGCGCCTTGGCTCATCCTCTTGTTTTTGCTTAATTCTTGTTCAGTTGGTTGAACCAGTTATCTACCCACATTCTTATTTCTCTATATTCAGAAACAACTGCATCACCACTTCACTACAAACACCTCATCATCCACGCAACATGAATTTTGATCAAGACAGTAATGAAACTGCCCTACTTATACTTCTAAATAATATTTACCAAATCAAAATATGGGACTATTTACCAATGTGCTGTTTTTGGGCTTATCCAAAACCTTTGATACTGTATCACACCACACACACCTTTCTCCAACACTTGTCTGACGGGAATCTTGGAACCACCACTATAAACTGATTTAAAAGCCATTTCTAACCACATGCAAGCAATCAGATGGTGAAAAACCATCTCATTTTCTTTCCATCCAGAATGGAGTCCCACAGGGAACACACGGCCCTATTCTTAATCTTTGTTAAAGTATATATCATCATGACTAATGCCTCTCATGAGTACACTATGCAAATGATTCCACACCAATCTGCTCATCCAACTCCAAGGCTGGGGGGGGGGGCATATTCACTGAAATTGGTCCCCCAAGCATACCACATCCCAACAGAAGATGGATTCATATAAGCAAAACAAAGATGACTCTTGCATGACATACTGTGAAAACTACCAGTGATAGAAAAAATTTTCAATACATCCCTCTGACCATAAATTGTATTTAATTATAATAGTTTGGTTGTCTTAACATGATTCCCCCCCCCCCCCCCAAAAGGATCTTTTTTATTCACAAAATGGTGATGTGGCTGTAACGACTGAAATGTGGTTAAAAGATAACTTCTGTCTAGCTTTTGAAGGTTAAAGTACTTTTCACTGTTAAAGGTGTGAAACTACTGGCCTTGGTGGATGTGTCATGATTTTAGTAAAGGAAAACAGACGTTCTAATAGCTCACTGTTCCAGTAGCGTAAACTGTATGGGTCCTACCTCCACTGCAACCAGCCAACTTCCATAACCTAAGAGCACTTTCCATTCACTCCAAATGTCAGGTGCTCAAGCAGAGCTCCATAAAAGGATGGGTGGAATGTGAAAAACTTCAGAGCATTTTTTCCCAGTAGGGAGAACACTGCAAGGAAACAAAGCAAACAATAACCAAATACAAAAAAGGATGGACAAACCCACAGCCTGGCAACACCAATAAATACAGGCAAGAAAGGGGGGGGGGGGCTGGAGGAAGGGAAGGCTACTGCAACAGTGAGCTCTTAGAACATCCACTGTCATTCTAAGTTCTACTTACACAACTGTACTATTTTTCAAACATAGAAACATAGACCACTTTTGCAGCCTAAGCTACAGGAATAGAACACCACAGCTTAGGAAAGAAAAGGGAAAAGTCAATAAACAGACTCCAAGAGCCCTTGGAGAATGGTCCTAATAAAGCCTATCTGGACCTGGAAAATGTACCTAAGTTAGTAGTGCTTGGTAAAAGTATGTACAGTGGACCACGTTGCTGCTGCAGCTAGAGTACTTCTACAGTATACTCTTTTAAGGAAAGCCACAGAAGAAACCAAAGCCCTTTTGGAATGGGCTATAACCCTGCCTGAAAATGGCTTATTATGATGAGTATAATAAAAAGGCAATAGTATGAGACAACCTCCTAGAAATGGTCTGTTTTGACACCAGTTGTCTTTTCTTTTTACCTTCATAGGAAGAAAAACAGCTGTTCAGCTTTAAATGAAGGTTTGAGTTTTGTCTAAGTAGTACCTGAGCTTCCTGTTGACATCTAGAGTGTATGGATCCTCTCGCCTTTGTTCACAGGTTTAGGACAGAAAACTAAGAGATTAATAGTCCTGCCTACACTAAATTTTGAGACCACCTTAGGTATTAAGGTAGGAATGCTCTGATCCTGCAAGAAATCTGAGGTATCTTCTGCAATTTGGTCGAATGGGGACGTGCAGGTATGCCTCCTTGAGATCTAGAGTTACCAGCCAACACTCCTTGCCCAGCATGGAAGAAGTTGCTGTAGTGTCAGCATTTTGAATTTTGGGACAATGATGTATGTGTTTAAGCGGACGAGGTCGAGAATAGGTCTCCAACTTTTCTCTTTTCTTGGTACTAGGAAGAGTCTGGAGTAGAATCCTTTGCCCTGTTCTGTTATTGGTACTCTTTCCACAGCTCTCATCTTTGCTAATCTAAGCTATCTGCTGTAGAGCTTCTATTTTTTGATTTGGAGGTAGGTTTGGCATTCCTCTTTTTACTGGTAAGGTGTGGAAGTGGAACTGGTAGCCTTGGTCTATGGTTTGCAAAATCCACTTGTCTTTTGTGATATAGTGCCAATTTTTCGAAAATAAGGCTAACTTTCCGCCTAAAGGTGCTGCTATTTGCTCCCTGGTAGGTGGTGTCAGAGCCAAGTCACTGTGATTGTCCTGTTGCAGTGGCAGTGGTTGTGTCTGTGCCTCGGTTATTGCCTTGCCACTGTGGTCCTCTGTAGGCACCTCCTCTGGATTGATTTCTGCCTCTAGAGCGTCTATTCCTGCCCCTTTGGGATTTTGTGGAGTCTGGAAAGGACAAATTTTTGGCAGGCCAGTTCCAGCTAAACCTTGGGGGCTGAACCTGTAAGAAATCTTTAACTGTTTGTACAGATTTTGCCTTTTCTTCCATTTTCTTCATTACTTGCTGGGCAGGTGTACCAAATAGACTGGCCTTATCCATAGGAGCATCTAACAGCTTTGCTTTAACATGATCCGGTAAGACCTGTTCTTTCAACCATGCATGCCTTCTTATCACTGTGCCAGTCATGGCTGATCTAAATGAAGCCTCCAGTGCATCATAGCCACATTTTAAGGAATGGTTACTAACCTGTTGTATGTTATTCACCATTTCTAATACATATTTCTTATCTAAGGATTCATCAGAGGACAGCTTTTTAGTTAACTGATCAAGCATAAACTCTTGGTATTGGATCATATAGAAACTGACAGTTTAAAGCTCTAGCTGAGAGAGTAGCAGAGGTGTAAACTTTTTTCCCCCATCTCTCTAAGGACCTGGATTCCCTTTCAGAAGGAATAGGGTTTTTTGCTGAGGTCGAGGCAACTGCCTTAGGCCCCTGGGATATAGTTTCGGGATCTGCAAGTGGGGCCTTGTATAGGTGGTGATGAGTGTCTGGCACCCTGTAAAATCTATCCGGTTTGGCAGGGGCTGGAGGTAAAGAATCAGGAGCAGTGCAAACATCATTAAATGCATCATCCACAACAGGCAGTACAGGTGGTAAGTGCAGAAAAGTCCTAAGCCTTTTTCTTGAATCTGAGAAATCTTGTCCCTGCCATTGGAATTGTTCTCTCATGGCATGTAAGGTTTCCCCAAAGGAAAATTCCTCTGGTGGAGAGGCAGCTGGAATGGATTCTTCAGCATCGGAATCTTCATAAGTAGAAAAAGGAGCCTCTGGCTGGTCTGTAATGTCTGAGTCATCCATAGAATCCCATCCAGAGGACACTGGCTCGGGGGCTCTGCTCTAGGTCTCTTTTCTGGGGGCTGAGAGGCCCTGTCTGGGTGAGATTGGGATCCCCTAATTAAGGATATTAAATCCTCTGCCAGAGTAAGCATTTGTGAGCTTGAAGTGGGCCTGTGTGAGGGGGGCTTAACAGGCACTGATTTAACAGATTTGGCTGCTTTAGCCCTGGCAAAGGCCTTAATAGACATGGCTGCAGGAGGCCTAGCAGCACCACGTGCTGGAGTAGAGACATCCAAAGGGATGGTGTCTGATAAATCACTAGGAACCACAGTAGTAGGCAGAATTTCTGAGGCCGATTCAACTAAGGTAGCAGGCGCCTCAGTAGTAGTCATGGATTCGGCTATAGATTGACCGTTTTCGGTTTGGCGAAACCGAGACACTTGCGGCTTGCTTAACGTGGTTTCGGCGAAACCGCGGACAGCGAGTGTCGGTCTTTTTCTTTGCGTTTTTAACAATTTGGGTAGTCGGAGGATCCGGCGGCATAATGTACATAAAATCTGAGCGAAAAACTGTTCCAGCAAACTCCGACCCGGCCTAAAAGCGCTCGTCGGTTGAAGGAAGCACAGGCCGAACAGGCTGCTACGTTGTAGTCTGGGCCTAAGCAAGGCAGACAGTAAGAGTGGAAATCTTTATGAGGTATTTGTTTCCCACAAGTTAAACAGTTATTGACTTTTTCTGACATCGGCTGAGGCAAAAAAGAGTCCCCACCGGGGTACTTAGCTTTAGAAGTCTTCAGTAGTATTCGGTAGTAGTAATCTCTGGATCTGACCGACCGGCACTTGCGAACAGCTTCTGCTTGACGCTGCAAGAAAGACTGAGGAAATGGCGCCGGCTGATGCCTTTATACCGAAGACCAGCAGAGATGACGCCGGGTGAAGTGCGACATCAGCCGAAGCCGGACCCAGACTTTGGAATCCGGCCGACCGAAGGGCTGCCTGACGACAGGACAACCCATTTGTTATGACTGCAGATGCTTCCATGAAGGACATCAGAAAAAGATAGGGTGATGAACTCAGTCAGATCAGAGGAGGCCCATGGATCAGGTGAGGCAGCAGACTTCTTCAGATCTGAGGAAGATGAAAGACGGATCCAAAGTTTTCTTGGATTTAGTTCTAGGCTCTAAAGGGTCCCTTTTGGAGACAGAGGGGGACCTCCTCTTAGGCTCCTTGAAGGAGCAATACGAAGCCATTGAGGAGGGTCTCTGCCTCAGATGCCAAAGCAAGGAAGGAGACCCTTCAAGATAAGTTTGCTGCTCCTGTCTGCACAAATTTCACAATTTGTCTTAAGATCATCCGTCCTTGAACAGCAGACACGGTGCTTGTGGGCATCTTGATTAGGAATCTTGTGCCCAAATGGAGATAGTTTGACTTAACAGCTGAATGACAGACCTGACTGAAACCTGTCAAAAACAAAAAGCACACTACAGTAACTATCTGCACAATGAATTCTGCCAGTTAACACAGACGCTATTTAAAACTAGATCTAGGAAAAACTATGATAACTCTAACAACTAACTTAACTACTTCACTGCCAAAAAATGTTACAAGACACATGACAGCAGAAAAAGCTCTAAATTCCTAACCAACAAACTTTTAAAACTAGAAAACTAACACTTTACACATTAACGTTAACAGAGGAGAAGCTCACTATTAAGCTCTAACTATTAAAATCTGAAAAGGATATCAATTGAAGAGAGAGACACTGCATCTTCTGTCTGGCTTTGAATGCGGCAAATGAGATTTGAGGTACTGGGGTGGGTGCAGTGTACTATGTGTAAAGGGAGGAGCTTGAGTCTTGGATCCAAGTCTCAAAGAAGTGGCCAAGCTTGATCAGAGGGTCAAATCAGAGGCCCCTTCTTAAGGAAGAATGAAGAGGACAACATCAGATTAAATTTTTTTTTTTTAAAGAAATGAAAGTCGCCCCCCCCCCCAAGGGGAACTTATCTGCCCAGCAAAGGAACAATAGAAGCGGACAGTTTATTCTCAAATGCCTCAGATGAGTGTACATTTCAGAAACGGGAAAGCTCTGGAGGGCCTGGTGCCCAAACCTATCTTTTCAGTCAGCTCAGCTTGAGCTGACTTGACGTTTTGGGCACATTGAAGGTACCCTGAAGCTTTTGAAGCTGACTGGCAGTTACAACCTATGTAGGATATAACCCATACAGCTAAGGCTACTGCAGCAGTGATCATTATCATGAACATCTAAGTAAACTACTTCTGTCCAGAGAAATTTGAGGAGAGCACATACATGTTCAGTTTTCTGTTTCTGACAGGAAAATGGGGCCAATAGGGTTGGCCAGTGGCAACTTTTCTGGGGATGGGCACAACATTCTGACTCAACAGGGAAGCCTTTTCTGTTCCCCCTCTCAGGACCAACAGACTGGTTCTCCCTTATCTACTGAAGTGACCTCAATAGTAGCACAGGACGTGGTTAACCTGTGGTCCATAGTGGCTGTAGGTGCTAAACCAGAGGGATCACGGTTAAAAGAGGAATGGTCTGAGGGACTAGCTTTTACCACGGCAGTCAACTAGCCTGCTGTGATGTGAAAGACTTTGCTTAACTTTTTCTTTTTGTGGGTGGAAGGAGGACTGAAAGAGGGATTGGTAGTTTGTTCCACAGTAAAACCAAAAATGGCGACTCTTTCCCAGGGAAACAAGCAGCACAAACCCATACATTTAAACTTGAATTTTACACTAAAAGCACTTAAACTCTGCCAGCCCCAAAAAGTAAAACGTATTTTTTTTCTAGAAAACAATGGTTTTCAACTGCTTTTAGCAACTTTTAAAACTGACAGGAAAAAAGTGCAATCCAGTATAAAAGTACAGTTAAGTCTCAACACGGTCTGTTAAAACACTCCTAGTAGAAAAATAAGTTTCCTAACCATGAAAGTACAAATACTAAAGGCTTTTCCCCAATGGGAACTTGTCTGCCCAGCAATGGAAAAGCACAAGCTGACTGTCAATCCTCGAAAGCCCACAGAGGAGCGCTCTCTTCTGTAGCAGGAAAGCTCTCTGAATGGCTTGGCACTCCAACTTGTCTTTTTAGGCAGCTCAGTTCCAGCTGACAGTTTGAGTGGGTGGAAGGTACTCTGAAGCTTTGGAAGCTACTTGGCTGTAATATCCTTATCAGTATATAATCCCTATAAGGTCAGGCAAGTGCAGCAGTGATCAATATGAACATCATTATATTCCCAAGATGTGAAAAAATCCCACACTATACCAAATCCATAAAGGCGAAACTCAAAAACACCCTTTTAAACTACAAACCCACAGCCATCTAAAATACTTGAAAAACTATATTCAGAAACAAGAGAGCAGATAAAAAAGAATTCTGTTTAATTCATCAGACACACAAGAAATGTAAGGCATTGCATTTCTTGCGTCTCTGATAAAGCAGCTTGATGTGCTGTGAAAGCGCTTACCTTTAAACGGAATTCTTTATCTGCTGCCTGCTGCGGTTTGGCTCATCCTCTTGTTTTTGCTTAATTCTTGTTCAGTTGGTTGAACCAGTTATCTACCCCACATTCTTATTTCTCTATATTCAGAAACAACTGCATCACCACTTCACTACAAACACCTCATCATCCACGCAACATGAATTTTGATCAAGACAGTAATGAAACTGCCCTACTTATACTTCTAAATAATATTTACCAAATCAAAATATGGGACTATTTATCAATGTGCTGTTTTTGGGCTTATCCAAAACCTTTGATACTGTATCACACCACACACACCTTTCTCCAACACTTGTCTGACAGGAATCTTGGAACCACCACTATAAACTGATTTAAAAGCCATTTCTAACCACATGCAAGCAATCAGATGGTGAAAAACCATCTCATTTTCTTTCCATCCAGAATGGAGTCCCACAGGGAACACACGGCCCTATTCTCCATCTTTGTTAAAGTATATATCATCATCACTAATGCCTCTCATGAGTACACTATGCAAATGATTCCACACCAATCTGCTCATCCAACTCCAAGGCTGGGGGGGGGGGCATATTCACTGAAATTGGTCCCCCAAGCATACCACATCCCAACAGAAGATGGATTTATATAAGCAAAACAAAGATGACTCTTGCATGACATACTGTGAAAACTACCAGTGATAGAAAAAATTTTCAATACATCCCTCTGACCATAAATTGTATTTAATTATAATAGTTTGGTTGTCTTAACATGATCCCCCCCCCCAAAAGGATCTTTTTTATTCACAAAATGGTGATGTGGCTGTAATGACTAAAATGTGGTTAAAAGATAACTTCTGTCTAGCTTTTGAAGGTTAAAGTACTTTTTCACTGTTAAAGGTGTGAAACTACTGGCCTTGGTGGATGTGTCATGATTTTAGTAAAGGAAAACAGACGTTCTAATAGCTCACTGTTCCAGTAGCGTAAGCTGTATGGGTCCTACCCCCACTGCAACTAGCCAACTTCCATAACCTAAGAGCACTTTCCATTCACTCCAAATGTCAGGTGCTCAAGCAGAGCTCCATAAAAGGATGGGTGGAATGTGAAAAACTACAGAGCATTTTTTCCCAGTAGGGAGAACACTGCAAGGAAACAAAGCAAACAATAACTACATACAAAAAAGGATGGACAAATCCACAGCCTGGCAACACCAATAAATACAGGCAAGAAAGGGGGGGGGGGGCTGGAGGAAGGGAAGGCTACTGCAACAGTGAGCTCTTAGAACATCCACTGTCATTCTAAGTTCTACTTACACAACTGTACTATTTTTCAAACATAGAAACATAGACCACTTTTGCAGTAGCCTAAGCTACAGGAATAGAACACCACAGCTTAGGAAAGAAAAAGGGGGAAAAGTCAATAAACAGACTCCAAGAGCCCTTGGAGAATGGTCCTAATAAAGCCTATCTGGACCTGGAAAATGTACCTAAGTTGGTAGTGCTTGGTAAAAGTATGTACAGTGGACCACGTTGCTGCTGCAGCTAGAGTACTTCTACAGTATACTCTTTTAAGGAAAGCCACAGAAGAAACCAAAGCCCTTTTGGAATGGGCTATAACCCTGCCTGAAAATGGCTTATTATGATGAGTATAATAAAAAGGCAATAGTATGAGACAACCTCCTAGAAATGGTCTGTTTTGACACCAGTTGTCTTTTCTTTTTACCTTCATAGGAAGAAAAACAGCTGTTCAGCTTTAATGAAGGTTTGAGTTTTGTCTAAGTAGTACCTGAGCTTCCTGTTGACATCTAGAGTGTGGCGGATCCTCTCGCCTTTGTTCACAGGTTTAGAACAGAAAACTAAGAGATTAATAGTCCTGCCTACACTAAATTTTGAGACCACCTTAGGCATTAAGGTAGGAATTCTTCTCAAAGAATCCCTGCCCTGTAGAAAAAAACAAGGTAGAATCTACTCACCATAAGAGCTTATAACTCAGACACTCTCCTAGCAGATGCCAGAGTAATGAGTAAAATGGTCATACAAGTTAACCTCAATTCAGCCACATGCGCTGGTTCAAATGGAGACCCAGTAAGCTTCTTAAGTACAAAGTTCAGACTCCAAGCAGGAGCCACCCATTTCCTAAGTGAATGAGAATGTAACAACTCCTATCAAAGGATGGTTTACTTTGGGCATTGTTAGAAAGGGTGAGATCCAAGGAGAGATGGTAGAAATGGGTAACAAATTACCTTGACAGAGGAATACTTAAGGCTATTCGACAGTAACTTTCACAAAATTTTTGAGGATGTGCTGCAGCTACTGAAAAAGGCAAAAAAACATTCTACTAGAAAATCATATGTGAGAGTGGAAACAATTGTCTATATCAGTCAAAGAAACAAGATTCTCTTCAGACCTGGTTACCTGACTGATATCAACTAAAAAATTTCTACTCTCACATATAATTTTCTAGTAGAATGTTTTTTTGTCTTTTTCAGTACCTGCTGCACGTCCTCAAAAAAACAAACATAAAACATATCAAAATTCTATCCTCCAGACAGTTGAATAGCTTTTAAAATGAGATGTATCAACTTCTACCTGTCTTGTGTGAGTAAATCCAGCCTGTAGGGAATCCTGTGGTAATTGCCCTTGGGCAAACAGAAAAGGGAGAATCAATGTTGCTTTAGCTAAAAGGGAATCAATTTATGGAAAGTCCTTCTGGATTCTTCAAACAACTCTGGGTATTGGTGGAAAGTGGAAAAGCATACAGGCACACACCCTTCCATGGAAATGAGAAAGCATCTGTCTTCCAGACCTGTTTACAAGGAGTCCTGGAGCAGAATTTCTTTAGCTGGTTGTTCTGAAGAAAGGTAAACAGATCTACTAGAGATGTTCCCCACAGTCAAATCAATTCTTGGAAGACCCAGAATAGAACTGCCATTCATGGAGGTCTGGTCTATCCTGGTCCTGCTGAGCTTGCTTGCAATGAAGTTTTGCTCTGACAGAAATTATGAAGACTAAAAAGTCAAACTGAGTTGAGTTGCTACCTCCAAGGCAATCGCATCAAGTCTACGAATAGGGCAAAGATCTGGTACTCCTCCATTTATGTATCACATCACTGTGTTGCTGCCTGTGTAGACCTGCAAACTTCCTGAGGACTAGAGCACTGATAACATATTAATCTCTGTGTCTATCTACAAGATCCCACAGAGCTTGTACTTTGACCCCTTTTGAAACCACACCCCACTCCAGATCTAAACTGTAGTGACTGAACGGGGAACAGAAGACCTGGATTGTAAGCTATCTGGTCCTCCCACCATCTAATATGTCAATATCAAATCCTAGAATTAAGATCTGAAAAGATAAATGTTGCAGATATGGAGTCCAGACTGAGCTCAGATACCACTGCGTTTTCCACAAGTGCAGTCTGGCAGGGGAAATACCCCATAAACCTGAGAAACTCTCTAGAAGATGCATGGTTTTGACTGGAAAAAAAGTTATGTACTCACCATAACGTTCCATCTGAGTAGGTAACTTCATTTGTCAGCAACCTGTGGGCATCGGATCAGACCTGGATCCGAGCCGGCAGCTTTCCAAGCTAGAGATCCAAGCTCCAAGCTCCTCCCCCTTACTCATAATGCCCTGCCACCTCCTTCCAATCCGCAGATCGCATTGCCCATCTACATAATATCACCATGACAAAACAACCTGGAGAATCCTAACCTAAGGATTAACAAATGACCTGGATAAACCATCCTAGTGATCAGGAAACCAAAGAACCAGGTTAGGGGGAAGGAGGGAGGGTTGGTTGTTGACAAATGAAGTTACCTACTCAGATGGAATGTTATGGTGAGTACATAATTTCTTTATCTGTAGTAGGAAACTTCATTTGATCATCAACCTGTGGAACAGAGTCCCCAGCTACCAAAAAAAAAACTTGAGGTCCTCAAGAAAGGCTATCCCGGAGCACTGCAGAGCCAAAAGCCGCCCTTCCTCTAGACACTAAATCCAACTTATAGTGAAAGATAAAGGTATGAGAGGATGCTCAAGTAGCCACAGAACAAATGTCATCCAAGGGAATTCTTGACCAGAATGCAGATGATGTAGCCATAGAATGGGTAGAGTGAGTGCGAACCCCAGTAGGTTCTGGCAAGCCAGATAGTTTATATATGAACAAAATGCAATTCAAAATCCATCTGGCCAGAGTCACCTTCGACACAGGCTTACCAAAGAAGGGTTTAGCAAAAGAGACAAATAGCTGATCAGACTTGCGGAAGGCCGCTGTTCTGTGTAAATAAAACCGTAACTGCCTATGAACATCTAACAAATGAAGTTTGTACTCCCCTTTGTTTTGATAGTTAGGGAAGAAAACTGGGAGATTAATGGACTGATTGATGTTCATCTCGGAGGTCACTTTAGGTAGGAAAGATGGGTTAGTCCTGAGACAGATCCTGTCCTTATGGAAAACCAGACACGGGGCTCTAATACAGAGAGCTTGAAGCTCCGACACACCTTTAGATGAGGTAATGGCTACCAAAAAAGGCAGTTTTCCAGAACAAGAATTTCAAATCAACAGAGGCTGCAGGTTCAAAAAGAGGTCCAGTTGGAGCTTGAAGGACCAAGGTTAGATCCTCAAGGAAGGACGGGGTTCCTAACAGGGGGGTCTCAAGAGAAACGTACCTTTCAGAAAGGCCTTACAAATCTTGGTGGAAGCGAGGGGACTGAGATTATCTCCAATGTGAAAATGCGAGATGGCAGCCATTTGAACCTTTACAGTAGAAGAACTGGCCCCTTGCTGAAAAATATGCAATAGAAAATCGAGCACTTCTGGGATGGGAGCAGTGAAAGGGTTCAACTTCCTATGAGACGCCCAAATAGAAAACCGCTTCCATTTACTATTGTAAACCTTCCTGGTAGACTGCTTATGCGCCACTACCAGGATAGGTCTAACTGCAGATGAGATACTGGGAGTCCTAGCAACTAATGGAACTGGATCAACCACACTGAGAGCTTGAGATCGACCAGGTTTGGGGGTTTCAATCCCAAAGGATGAGATATTAGATCTGGGATGGGATCCAAGATCCAGAGAGGAGCTATAAGATGAGACCACAAGCACGGGAACCGGGCTTGACAAGGCCAGAATGGGGCTATGAGTATAATCTTGTTCCCCAACTGACGAGCTTTCTGTAAGAATTTTTGTTACAATCAATGGAAGAAGAGGAAAAGCATACAGAAGACCAGGTGGCCAAGCATGAACTACAGAGTCTCTGGGCCTTTCCCCCAGAGGGGGAATTAAGAGTGAAAAACTCGCTGCACTTCGCGTTGGAAGGCGACGTGAAGAGATCGCAGCAAGGCGGACCCCACTTGCGGAAGATCTGTTTCGCTACTAAGGGATTCAGAGACCACTTGTAAGGCGAGAGGATAGTTCGACTCAGTTTGTCCGCTAGGATGTTGGACCGACCCGGAATGTGCGTTGCTAACAGAAAACGGTTGGTGGATATCGCCGAATCTCAAACTCTCATGCCCTCTCAACAAAGAGCATAAGACCTGGTCCCCGTTTGTTGATGTACCAGACCATCGACATGTTGTCTGACTGAATCGCAATAGTCCCTGGAGGGAGAAAAGCATGAAGGGCTTGCAACGCTAGAAGCACCGCTCTCATCTCCAGAACACTGATATGCAGAATGGTCTCTGAGTCCACGTACCTTGAACAGTTCTGCCAGCATAATGCCCCCCCCCCCAAGGCGAGAAGCGTCTGTGGTCACCATGGCAAGGGGTTGCTGCATAACAAACAGTCGCCCTTCCCGAAGCTCTCGGGAGTGGAGCCACCACAAGGGAGAATTTCTGCACACTCTGCTGAGAGGAATCTGCAAGTCCAACGGATGGTGAAGGATGGACCACTGAACCTGTAATGTCCACTGGAGAATCCTCATGTGCAAGCAGGCTAAGGGGGCGAGATTGATTGCTGCTGCAATGGACCCTAGAGCTCTCAGGACTAACTCCACTGATGGGGCAGATGACTGGAGAAGGGCTAAAACGTGCAATGTCAAACTGTGAAGTTTGTCTGACGTCAAGAAGGCCTTGGTATGAAGCGTGTCCATCCTGGCGCCTATGAACTCCAAGACCTGAACTGGTTGGAGGGATGACTTCTTCAAGTTTATGGTGATCCCCAAATAGGATGCTAGAAGTAGGAAACAATCCCTGGCTAAGCAGAGTAGATGCCTGGTGGGGGTGGTAAGGAGCCAGTTGTCTAGGTAAGAAAAAATGAGAAGTTATGTACCTACCATAACGTTCCATGTTAGTTGTCTTCTCTCGCCTTCTTTCTTGCTTGATGGGGTTCGGAGCCGATCCTCGGCTCCGACTCGGCACTTGCTAAGCTTGAGAGTTAATTTTACCAGCTCGAGGCAGCCCCATATCCCATGATGCAAGGCGGTAAGTACCCAGATCTCGTTTGATGACAAAAGGGCAATAGCACCTAGCATAAAAACTTCCCAAAGGAAGAAAGAAGGAGAGAAAAAAACCTGCAGGATGGTAGAAGGACCAGCTCTGTATGGTCTTCAGATGTAAAATTCCTTGCAGAGAAAGGTCTGTCTAGGCCTGGGGGAAGGAGGGAGGGTCGCAAGAAAGAAGATGAGAGAAGACAACTAACATGGAACGTTATGGTAGGTACATAACTTTTCAATGTTAAGTTGTCAATCTCGCCTTCATTCTTGCTTGATGGGACCGCGTCCCTAGCACCTGTATCCTGGGTGGCTCAATGGAACAGACTCTTGAGAACGGTAGAGCCAAAACTGGCTCTGTCCCTGGAGGCCAAATCCAATTTGTAATGGGAAACAAATGTATGAGGAGTGGCCCAAGTGGCTGCTGCACAAATAGTGTCTAAAGGAAGTCTAGCTTGAAAGGCTGTAGAAGTAGCTAAGCTTCTGGTTGAATGTGCTTTAGGTTTCGAGCACAGCTGTTTTCCCCTGAGCCGATAAATTTCAGAGATGACAGAAGAAAGCCATCTAGACAAGGTCACTTTTGAGACAGGAAGGCCTTTCTTGTTATCAGCATAGGAAACAAAGAGTTGATCAGATTTCCTGAATTGTTTTGTTCTGTCCAAATAATATCTGAGTTGGCGGTGGACATCAAGATAATGTAATTTTTGTTCCGATCTGTTTGAATAGTTTGGAAAAATACAGGAGATCAATGGCTTGATTCAAATTAGTCTTTGAGGCGACCTTAGGCAAAAAGGTCGGATTAGTTCTCAATGATACTCTGTCTTTGTGGAAGACCAAATAGGGGGGGCGAACAGATGAAGTTCAGACACCCTCCTAGCCGATGTAATAGCAACCAGGAATAAAGTTTTCCATGAAAGAAATTTCAGGGAACAAGAAACAGCTGGCTCGAAGGGGGGAAGAATCAAGGATGTCAGCACTAAATTTAGGTCCCATTGAGGAGGAGGACTCCTGACTGGAGGCTTCAGGAGGAAAATTCCTTTCAAGAAGGCTCTACAAAGCCTGTGGGACATAATGTTGTGATCTGCGAACCCGACATGAAAATTCGTGATAGCAGCCAACTGAACTTTGACTGTGGAAGAAGAGGAGCCCGCGTGAAAAATCTCCGCTAAGAAATCCAAAACTGCTTGAACTGGAGCAGTGAAGGGATCAATATTCTTGGCTTTAGCCCAATAAGAAAAACGTTTCCATTTGCTTGTATAAATCCTCCTGGTAGAGGATTTTAAGGAAGCTACTATGATGTCTCTAACCGGGTTAGAGATCATGGGAAGCCTGGCTAAGGAAGGAAGTGGAGCAACCATGCTGTGAGGTTGAGAGAAGGGATAGACCGGTGCAGCTGACCAGATTGGTGAATCAGAAGATCTGGCACTGGGTCCAGATGCCACGGCTGCACCAAAAGGTGACGATGGAGGAACGGAAACCAAATTTGTCGAGGCCAATAAGGAGCAATGAGAATCAATTTGGCTCTCAAAACGGTTGCTTTCTGGATAACTTGAGGGATCAGAGGAAATGGAGGAAAGGCATAAAGAAGTCCCTGGGGCCAATCCTGGGTCAGAGCATCTCTGGGGGGATGGCCTGGCAGTGGGAAGAGAGAGAAGAAGTCTGGGCATTTGCTGTTTTGGGGAGTAGCAAAAAGATCGCAACATGGGCGACCCCATTCCAGAAAAATCTCTTCCACTATAGATTGTTTGAGAGACCACTCGTGAGGCATGAGAATAGCTCTGCTCAATCTGTCCGCTAAAATGTTGGTTTTCCCAGGGATGTGCGTTGCTACCAGAAACCGATGAGAGGAGATCGCCCATTGCCAAAGTCTGAGCGCTTCTCGACACAAGGGGTAGGACTTGGTTCCGCCCTGTTTGTTGATATACCAAACTACAGACATATTGTCTGTGTGGACTGCAATTGTCCCTAAAGGAAGAAAGTCATTGAGGGCTTGCAACGTTAAAAGCACTGCTCTCATCTCTAGGACATTTATGTGCAGGTGGTATTCGAAAGGTTGCCACATCCCATGAACCATCCTGCCCTGATAATGCCCCCCCCCACCCGATCAGGGAGGCATCCGTAGTGACAGTGGCTACCGGGGATGGGGTTACAAAGTGTCTGCGTTGGTGAATCTGGGGAGAAGTGATCCACCAAGCAAGATGATTCTTGCAAATCTGTGTCACCAGTATTTGGTGACGCATTGGAAGTTGTTGGTAAGACCACTGAGTGAACAACATCCATTGAAGAAGGCATATAGAAGCGAGCCAGGGAAGAAGGGTAATGGCCGCAGCCATGAGGCCTAACACCTTTAGAACCATTCTGGCCTGTACCTTCTTGCTGGCTAGAATGATCCTGACGTGACTTTGAATGTCTGAGATTCTTTGATCTGTAAGGGTAGCTGACATCGAACAGTGTTTAAGTTTGCCTATGAAAGTAATAGACTGGCAGGGCAATAAGGATGATTTTTCGGAGTTGATCGAGATGCCCAATTGAGAACAAAGATTTATTGTGTAATCCCTGGCTTGAAGAAGCTGATGCCTGGTGGTGGCTGAAAGGAGCCAGTCGTAGAGATACGGAAACACCTGGAATCCTTGACGTCTCAGGTGAGCCGTGACCACTGCCATACATTTGGTGAACACTCTGGGGGCTGTAGTGAGACCAAAGGGCAGGGCTCTGAACTGGAAATGACTGGACCCCAGCCGAAAGAGGAGAAATCTCCTGGAGCGTCTGTGAATTTTTATGTGATAGTACGCATCCTGAAGATCTATTGAGCACATCCAGTTGTCCTTCTGTAAGAAGGGCAGAATTGACTGAAGAGTGACCATTCGGAATCTTGTCTTCCTCACAGACTTTGTTGAGTCTGCTGAGATCCAAAATTGGTCTCCAGTCTCCCGTCTTCTTGGGGACCAAAAAGAACCTTGAGTAGATTCCGGGCTCTGAATGATCTGTTGTAACTGGTTGAATGGCTCTTTTTTGCAGAAGTTTTAAGACTTCTAACTCTGCAATTTCCCTTAGACCGGGTGGTACATCTGGAAGGGAATTTGAGTGAGAGAAAGGACTTTCCTCGAAAGGAATTTTGTAACCCTCGGATATGATCGACTGTACCCATCTGTCTTGAGTGAGGGAACGCCAGGCTTCTGGGTACAGCGATAGTCTTCCCCCGACTGCCTCCAAGGATGGACAGTCGGGCAACATCTCAGGGATGCTGAAAGGGCTTGTCAGAGAGGCTCTCTGCTTCCCTGGTTCTGCGGACCCCCTCTGCCTCTAGAGTGGCGTCTGTTATTGTTACCCCCTCTGCCTCTAGGGGTAAACTGACCACGTGAATCTGGCGTGACTCCTTGGGATTTGCGGAACCACATTTTGCCACCCTTCTGTCCTTTGGGGTAAGGTCTAGAAGGGGTGGAAAAACGGACCCCTACGACAGAAAGAGTCTTGCCGTCCTGCTCACACCTGGTCAACGTTTCTTTCACTTGAGGGCCAAACAAAGCTAAACCATCAAAGGGAGAGTTTGTGAAGGACGCCTTAAAGGGATCTGCAAAATTACAGAGCCGCATCCAGGCTTGGCGTCTAAGAGCCACACCTATACCTGCGGCCCTACTCGCTCCATCTGCTGCATATGATATCAGTCGCATGGAGGAGTTAGCAATAGAATTAAGGGTTCCCAGCTGTGAAGCAATTTTTTCTTTAGCCCCTGCAGCTGTCGGATCCTGTACTACTTCACCTAGCTCCTTAAGGATATCCCTCTGGAGTCTGGTGAAGTGACATAGGTAGTTCAGCTTAGCATAGCAAAGGTCGCTGAAGAGAACATCCGCTTACCATACCTATCCATAGTCCTGGAGTCCTTATTAGGAGGATGGACAGGAACGGAAGGATCTGCAAGTTCCTTTTTTGTGGCAGCCGCCACCATCATGGCATCAGCAGGGACACCTTTTGTGAGGAATTGCTTGTCCGAAGGGGCAGTAATAAATTTTGAAGGCCTCCTAGGGACTGGCTCTACAGAGTCAGGAGCAGCCCAAGCCTTTTGAGCAATCACCTGCATAAGGGGGTCGAAAGGCGGAGACACCCAGGAGGTGGAGGGCCGAGATCCAAACGCCTCCAGGTATACCGACTCATCCTCAGAGGGATTATTGGAGGGCCAGTTTCCCCTTTGTTTAAGGAGTTCTAGGGTGTCTGAAAAAGAGACATCCTCAGAGGGGGATCTTGGGGATCCCTCCGACTCATCTAAGTCGGTATCTGAAGTGATAGACTCAGGGGAGTCTACATGTTTCCTCTTACAGGTCCTCTTGCGCGGAGGATCCCCTGACTGATCAGGAGAATCCTTGGAAGAGGGGGTTCTTCCCAGTGGGGAAACCTGAGGCGGAGGATCTCTGGGTCCGGGAGCAAGAGAAGTGGCAGAGATATCGACAGGCACCATAGAGGGAGGAGCTAAGGGAACAGACTGCTGGCTGAGTCCAGTGGCCAGCACACTCTTCATCACCTCGAAGGCTCCCCTCCCAGGGAGGTCCGAGAGAACCCGTTCCGAAGAACCAGGAACTCCAGGGTCCACCGAGAGGGAAGGCTCCGAGGCAGATGTCGGAGCCGAGCTCACCAAGGCCGAGGCTCCAAGGGGAAGAGTGGGGTCGGACAAGGGTCCGATGCCACTCACCCCCTCTGAGGAGACCAGGGAAGCCCGACCACAGAATCCCTCTAAGGAAGGTCTTGAAGAGGAGATAAGAGTAGAGGCTGAAGGAGCAGAAGGGGGTATCTGTCCCTCAGCCGTAGCAGAAACCATTCCCGAAGACTCCAACTCCAAACTCTGGGGTAGAGTCGAAGGAGGAACTGCAATGGGGTGTGGACTAATAGTCGTCTGTTGAGACGGACTATGTAGCATCTGGGCCAGTGCCTGTGATTTTAATAATCTACTGACCACTCTCTCTAAATCATGGTCAGAAAGCCTGGATGATCGGCTCCGATGGCTCCATTCCGAGAGGAGAGGAGATGCCGGAGCCGAGAGTATTGGTTCCAAGGAAGGGGACCTAGACCTCTTCCTCGAAGGAACCATCGGAGCCGACTAAACCATCGAAGCTGTCGGAGCCAACAACTTTTCGGCACCGACAGAAAGTTTCAATGCATCGGCTCCGGCCGGAGCCGATACAGACATAAAAGTAAGGGTGTCGGAGCCGGCCGACACCGAAGCCTGAGCCACATGGTGTTCGGAACCGATCGGAGCAGACACCGAAGTGGCCGAACCAGAATCAGCACCAATAGCCATCGGTGCCGAAGGTTTGTGTAAACCAGAATCGGCTCCAGCCAGAGCCGACCTCGACTCTGAAAGAGTTGGAGCTGAGGCCGCAGGCTTGGACACAGAAGCCTGGGCCTTGAAAGACTTAGAAGTCTTAGATGGAGCCGACTTAGCCGGAGAGCCCTCCGGCTTAAGTAGGCCCCTCAAAATAAGCTTATTTCTCCTTTCCTGCAGGACTCTCTGGCTAAAAGAATGACAAATCGCACAGGAGTCCTGCAGGTGGAGAAGTCCCAGGCAGTATAAGCAAGAAGTGTGACCGCCTGTCAGAGACATCTTCTGACAGCACGAGTCACACTTCTTAAAGCCTGAGACCCTTTCCTTAGACATGGTGTAAAAAACACACACACACCACACCTGTCCAAGAAAAATAACAATCCCAAAAAGAGAAAACTATTCTCTCACAAACACACACACACCCTAACAAGGGGGGGGGATGGGATGGGAGAAGGCCTGACTAAAAACTTTAAAGGAGAGAGGGAATTTTAGTCAGAAAAGGACTAAAACTAGTCTAAAACTATTAAATTTAAGTTTAAAACTAACTTTAAACTGAAAAAGGGGCAAAAGAAGTAGTGTATAAATCACTTACCAGGAGCTGGTAAAAGGAGGACCTCATCAGCGAAGCGGCAAACGAGATCTGGGTACTTACCGCCTTGCATCATGGGATATGGGGCTGCCTCGAGCTGGTAAAAGTGACTCTCGAGCTTAGCAAGTGCCGAGTCGGAGCCGAGGATCGGCTCCGAACCCCATCAAGCAAGAATGAAGGCGAGATTGACAACTTAACATCCTGTATTCCCTGAAGCCTCAGGTGGGCCGCTACAACTGCCATGACCTTGGTGAACACCCTGGGGGCTGTGGTGAGACCGAAGAGTAGGACCCTGAACTGGTGGTAATGACTGGCCCCTAGCCGGAAGCACAGAAACCTCCTGGAATGCCTGTCCATGAGAATGTGAGGTCTATGGAGCACATCCAGTCCTTTCTCCTGCAGCAGGGGCAGAATGGATTGAAGCGTGACCATCCGGAATTCTTCCTTGGCAATGAAGAGGTTCATTGTTGAAAGGCTGAGAATCGGCCTTAAGTCCCCTGTCTTCTTTTGCACCAAAAAGAACCTGGAGTAATTGCCTATTCTGGATTGTCCTGGGGGGGACGTGCTGGATGGCTCTTTCTTCTAGCAACTTTTTTACCTCTAAAGCTGCAGCCTCCCTCTGAATGGGTGGGTATATCTGGGAGGTGCCTCGACTGAGGAGGCAGATTTATGAAAGGGATAGAGTAACCTCTTAATATTATTTGAAGCACCCAGTGATGATCTGATGTTATGGACTCCCACTGGGCCAAGTGCTTCGAAAAACGCCCCGCGACTGTATCCAGAGAGGAGCAGTCGGGCAACCCCTCAGGGCTGCTGTGTGAGTCTATCAGAAAAGGGTTCCCGCGACCCAAAATTTTTCAGCCCCCCTCTGCCTCTGGGCCGGCGTCCACCTTGTCCCCTCTGCCTCTGAAGGACGAAGGGTCCGGAGCGTAACGGGACTGCTGAGACTTCCGGAACCACATCATCTTTTGTCCTCCCTGGTTCCTAGAAAAGGACCTTTGAGGAGCAGAGAGGCAGACTCCAACGGCAGACAGCGTCTTCCCATCTTTCTCACTCTGAACCAATGAGTCGTGGACAGTCTTCCCAAACAGAGCAGAACCGAAGGGTGCATTCACAAAGGACACCTTGAAAGGTTCTGCAAAGTCACAAAGCTGGAGACAGGCGTGATGCCTTAAGGCAATACCGGACCCGCTGGCTCTAGCGGCTCCTTCCGTTGGCATGGGAAAGTAGCCGCATAGACATGTTCGAAACAGATTTGAGAGTGGCCATGTGAGCTGAGAAAGTCCGTTTATCCTCGGCCGACATGGACTCAGGGGAAGACTCAGCATATTCTTTCACCAGATCCCGCTGAAGTCTAATTACATAGGCCAAGTAATTCAGCGCCCTTATAGAAAAGGTAGCTGAAACAAACATCCGCTTCCTGATACGATCCATAGTCCAAGACTCCTTATCAGGGGGATGGATCGAGGAACTATCCTGAGCGAGTTCCCTCTTGGTGGCTGCTGCCACTACCATGGCATCTACCGGGGAACCCTTACTCCAAGCTGTCCTATACACGGGGGGACTGAGAATCCTGTCTGGCCTCCTGGGGATCGGCTCTACAGTGTCTGGTTCCTTCCACGCCCTGGTAGTGATGAGGTCAACCAGGGGGTCGGCCGGAGGGGACACCCAAGAGATAGACGGGCCTGCGTTGAACGCCTCTAGAAACACAGACTCATCCGAGGAAGGCTTTTGGGCTGACCACCCCTCTTTCAGGCGAAGCATTTCCATAATGTCTCCAAAGAGAAGTCATCGGGGGGTGACCTGGGGGAACCTTCCCCTTCTTCCAAATCAGTGTCCTCAGTGAGGGACTCAGGGGAATCCAAGTGCCTCCTCTTACACTTATGTTTGTGAGGGAACTGCTCGGTGGGACTGTCCAAGGAGGGCTCACTAACAAGGCTGTGTTCTGCCAGTGGAATGGGCTGGGGTGTCAATGCAGGCTGTCCCTGGGACTGGATGATGGAAGACAAGCCCAGCTGCAAGGGAGTGGAAGGGCTGGATCCGAAGAAAGAGTAGGGGGCCTTGAACCTCTCAAGTGAACCCTCTCCACCTCGTTGAAAGCCAAGGGTGAACCAATCTCTCTGGGCTCCGTGGTTAACACCCTCGGATCTGGCGCAGGGATCGGCATTGGAGCCGAAGGGCTCGGACCAGAGAGGAAAGTGTCCTCCGACCGAAACGGAGCCGAGGACACACTGGCCCCCTATGGATCCGACGCACGGCTCCGAGAGCTCAGATCCGAAAGGGGATCCGATAAACTCGAGGGCATGGCCGGCGTTGAGGTAACCATAACAGTCGGCGCCAACACCCCGGCTCCGAAACCCGATAATGGATCGAAGGAGCTATCAGGGCAAAAACTGGGGCTGAACCCCCACCCCCCCGGAGGGGGGGAGGGGAGGCAGAAGCACTCCCATCTGCATCTGGGTTTGGAGAAAACGACGCCTCATCCGGTCCATATCAGCGTCGGAGAGACTGTGGGTCAACCTAGAAGAGGCTGCCGAAGCTGGCCAAGAGGGCCGCAGTGACAACCTCGAAGATGGTTGGGCCTCCTCCTCTGGCGCCAGTAAGAAGTGTGGAGAACGAAGCCGAGGGGAGGAAGGCCCGGAAATCTTCTGAGGTGAGGAGAGCAGCTTGGCAGGCGGGGCCCGAGGGGGCAGAGTCGGCCCGCCGCTTGTGGCTCCTATGCCTCTCTTTCTCCCTCTCTCTCTCTCCTTCTCCCTTTCACTCTCTCTCCTCTCCTTCTTCTCCTTCCTAGAGTCCCTCTCTCCCCGAGAAGAAATGGGAGGTTGAGTCCCAGCCAGGGGAGAGGGAACAGGCTGAACAGCTGCAGCCGCAGCTGTAGCCACTGAGGGAGAGGAGGAGGAAGCTGACTCCAAGGGTAGAAGACCAGCCAGAATCAGCTGATTTCTCCTATCCCTCAGGGCCCTGGGGTTAAAAGCTGCACAAATTTGGCAGCCCGAAGACAAGTGCGATACCTCCAGGCAGAGGACGCAATGAGTGTGGCCATCCGCTGGGGAAAGCTTATGACCACACTCAGTGCACTTACAAAAAATGGCCTTAGAGGCCTTGGCCATAATCCCAAAAGAAAACACACACGCGCCTCACACAAACACCTAAGGGGAAAAAGGGGGGAGTACTAGGCTTTAAACTAAGAGTAATGGTAAAGGGGTTTAAACTAAGGAGTTAACTGTTCACGCACACAAAACTAATAAGATTTTAAGAAACTTTTCTTACTCACAGATCACCTAAAGCTAGGAGCTCGAGAAACCCATGCTTGACAAAGCCGTGGCAAACGAGATCTGGGGATTGGAAGGAGGTGGCAGGGCATTATGGGTAAGGGGGAGGAGCTTGGAGCTCGGATCTCTAGCTTGGAAAGCTGCCGGCTCGGATCTAGGTCAGATCCAATACCCACAGGTTGATGATCAAATGAAGTTTGCTACTTCAGATAAACTGTTAAAACATACCTACTTTGTCTGGAAGAAAAAAGGCTCTTCCTCATGGCACAGCCCAACAAATATCCCAGGAAAAATCATTCTGTGAGAAGGGATGAGAGAAGACATCTGAAAGTATTAACATCTAGAGTGGTAAAAGTTCATACACAGCTGCTAAAGATAACAGCTGGGGCAAAAAAAGAGAGAGTCTGCAAGGATGAAAAGGCAATCAACTAGATATAGAAAAATGAGAGTGCCTTGAAGTCTGCAGTAAGAAATCACTGGAATTAGGCATTTTGGGAATAACCTTAAGTGTAGTGAAAAATCCAAATGGTAAAACTGAAAACTGGCGATCTAACACATACACAGCAAATCTTAAGAAATGCCTGAAATGCTCTGCTGTGGGGATGTGATGATAGGGGTCATTTAGATCCAGCTTTACCACAAAAGCTAGAAGGGAGAAATCAGAAATTCTAAAGACTTAAGAGATAACATCTGGAACTTTAGAACCTTGATATAAACGGTTTAGAAAAGAAGATCCAGTGCAGGTTGTGATGAGCCCTCTTGATCCCGAGGCAGTAACTAAGGAGTCTCAATCCTCACCACTGACTCCAGTAATAGGTGTCACTAAAAGCAGGGATAGAACTACACAATCTCCCCTAAGAGCACACCATGAACAGGTTCCAAACCTGGGACTGGACTACATGCTTCATTCCAGGTCCCCAAATGAGACTCCACACTTACCAATGCACAGCACTGCGTCCCAGTTCTAGGTATCTGGCACCCTCACTCTTAAATGTCTGATATTCACACATACAGACACACTCTTGGGAAAGACTGACACAGATTTACCTGCTGTGTTCCTCTGCCCAAATTACAAGGTAACGACTGCCACCAGTCAGATAGCACAATACCCTTCAGAAGGGGTGTTCAATTATATTGGGTAAAATAGATATCGATAGAAAAGGTAGCATGTAACCCAAGCAGTAAGGCTTTTCGGAGTGGCCCAGGTGTCATCACAACAAGGATAAACAACTCAAGTTATTAAAAGTATACACTAAATATCCAGCTACAATGAGAGGTAGTAACATATTTATTAATAAATAAAAGGATTTAAAACATAAATACTGAATAGCTAATTCCAATGAACAGAGTCTCACACACAAGAAATACGAAAATAATACTGTAGGATAGATCTTGCATTGATATTAGAAAACTTCTAACTAACCAGCTGTAGTTCCCTATATGAAGATTAACTGTCCCTATCTAATCTAAATAACTCAGCAAGGCAAGATTATACTCTTACTTCTGCAAAACAAAATGATGAATTATGTCCACACTTCAGGCTGTCTGCCCTCAGCAACTGAAACAACTACTCTGGAAACAAATGGACTACTGCTGCTGAACAGCTCTGGAAACAACTGAATGAAGACTCAACAGCTGACTCAACCTATTTTTATAGCAGATCTTTTTAAAGACCCAAGAAGCTGCTATGAAAATTCTACTTTCTCACATCAGACTTTGAAAAGTAAACAGCTGCAGTGAAGACTCTATTCTCCCATCTCTTGCACACAATGACATTACATCAAGGTCAGCTGACTGTGGCACAACCCAATTTCAGAATTCTCTTAAAAAAATGTACATTTGATCAGCCAGAACAACACTTTGACATTCAAGCATCTTATATAAATCAGAGTGATAATCAAAAGACAAACTTATTTACAAAATTATAGCTAGTCATGGTGGCATGTGTATCACAGGGTAATGTACATTTATTTACAAAACTTCACCCAGTCATGCTAGCACAGACAATATCCTCAACACAGGCATCTGAAATCCTTCTGATTTAGGAAGCTAAATACATTCTTGAACAAACTTTGCTTAGTAGACTGGTGTGCACAGGTTCTATGATCCGATAACATCATGTGTTGCAGGATGGGAGGAAAGAGAGAGAGAGAGAGATCGGGTTCCCTGAACAAGAGGATTCGTGGGGAAAGGGGGTACTCACTGCTAAGTATATCCTCTCTGAATTACCTTCAGAACCCAATTGTTTGAAAAAGTCTGAAGATACAAGGGAAGCTGTCATTTCAGAGACATGGAAAGGTTGCCAGGGTCGGGTGGGGAAGAGCCTGAATGGGTGGAGAGTCATGCTGACATAGAATTGTTTAGAGGCTTTTCCTTTCTTTTTAGGACCTCCTTTCCTTTGTTTTTTTTTTTTTGTTTGTTTTTTTTTTTAACTCTGCTTTCTGGTTCCTTGCTGCTTATACTGCTTATTGAAGAAGGGAGCTGAAGAGAATGGGAAATTACCATTTACTCTGAAAAAAACAGGGTTGAAAAATTAAGACACTCCTTACATCAGTTTCTCTATCACATCTCAAACACGTTGGCTGCAGAAGGCCTAAGCAGAACCTCTTTATCCAAGGGATGTTAAATCTCACATTTATCATCAGGAGGATTCTGAGAATGAAGCCAAGCAATCCTCCTCGAAACTGATCCAGAAGCAGTTTATAGAGCTTTGTAAAAGCTTGTACAGAGAACCATTTTGCTGCTCTACAGAAGAAACAGCAGCATCATAACTACACTTAATATGCTTAGTTACATGAGAAACAGCTGTCAAATAAGCATTTAGTGAATTCGCTTTCTCTCTCAGAAGAAAGTTCACCATTAACTTCTGCATGATGTGAAAAGATAATAACAAAGTTAACATGTCAGCTTGGCAGTTTAAATTTCTGAAAGTTAAAGTACTATCTTTTTGCCCCCAAGTTATCCATTGCTTTTCCATCCGTGTTAGGGGGAAGGAGATTAAACAGTCATAACCTGTTTAGCAGAAGCACTTCTGAATGGAGAAATAACTGCTGGGTCTGCTTTAGGATTAGAAAACTGTTGCTTAAGTCTCCGAAATAACTTGTATATATAACTTGTCAGACTTCTTTGGAGCAGGAGTCTGAGTGTCAAGAAATCTAGAAGCAGTGAGAAAAACTTCTCTAAGGCAGGCAAGGCAAGAGGAATAGCTGTAGCTTTAGACATATCAGACAAACTATAACACTTTTGTGCCACAGGAACTTCATTCTGGTCCCACAGAAAATTATTTCTTCAGGAAGGAAATCTGCTGAAATACTTGACTTAGAATCAGAAAGCTCTAACAGAGAAGAAATTCCTGAAGTACAACCAGCCCCCTTTTAAAGGCTGTTGTTCAGAACAGAAATTCCCTGTCAGAAAAAGAATTAACTTGCTTCCTATTCTTGTCTTAAGAGGGGGGAAAATAAAATGTTAATAAGTTATAAAATAATAAGTTACTTAGCAAATCACAGTAACTCTGACTTGTCCACAGAGGAATAGAAACAGCAAACTTTTTCTAGTTAAGCACACTCCCTGAAAACAGGTCGACTCCTAGTAGTCACACTGGGCCCACCTCAGCCAAGTGAAGATCCTTCACCTGCCCTTTCCCTTGGTACCAGCAAAAGTGGCTTTCCTTTTCCCACCAAGGACATCCCTGCAAGTTGCAGAGCACATGGTTGTCCTCTGGTCTTTTCTGGCAGAAATAGCTACACCAACAGGACTGTGGAGAAAAGAACTGCAGTCTGAGGAACAAGTTGTCACACAAGAGCCACGCACCAGCAGCTAAAGTAGAATAGGAGGCAGCCTGATACCCAAAGGCTACTTTAAAATTTTCTTCTCCTTAGGTGCAGGGAACAGCACTACTGCACAGATCAGAGATTGTCCCATAAGTAAAGCTGAGGAGCAGACACTAAAAGCTGGGAATGGAACCTGTATAAAACATAGAACAACTGGTTCTGAGCGATGAAAACTGACACCCCCCCCCCCCAGAAAAGTACTTCTCCAAACACACACAAATTTCCAGTCGAAGTAAAATTTTAGTCGAAAGTAAATATTTTCCTTACAGAAAGCTCATATAGAAACATGTCTGTTAGAAATGTAATGACAGTCCTAAAACATTCAGTTTCCTAGGTAAAAAAAAATTATGCACTCACCATAATGTTAAATCTGTGTTGTCCATTTTCAATCTTCCTCAAATGTTGAGTTCAGATCGGATCCAACTCAGTCATTACTTTTGATCATAGCCATCAAAAAACTCGAGCTCCTTCCTTACTCATAATGCACAAACCCCTAAAATACGTCAGACCTTGTTTGCTGTTTCACAAAGTAGGACGTACTACTACAAAATTCCTAACAGAAGAAGCCATATCTGGAGCTCAACATGAAGGACAGTGCTGTCCTTATAAACTCTCGATCTTCCAGAAATCAATTGTGAAAAAGTTTGGGGGCTGGTGGGTGAGGAGTTGAAGAATGAAAATGGACAACACAGATGGTGAGTACATAACTTCTTTATCAGATGAGTCCCCATCTACCTAAATTCCCAGGTTGATTCTAATGAAGGATATTCCTGATCACAGCTGAGCCAAAGGCTCTTCCTCTAAAGACCAGATCTAGTTTGTAATGAGTAATAAAGGTAGAAGGATTGGCCCAAGTTGCAGCTGCACATAGGTCTTTGGAAGCCCTAGACAGGGACACTGAAAAAGTCACGATGGATCTAGTTGAATGGGCTCTTAAAAGTTTTGGTAAGGATAGACCCAATAAGTTGTAGATAAATTATATGCAATCTGTCAGCCATCGGGTTGAAGTTAACCTTTGCAACTGATTTTCTCAATTCAGAATCCGCAAAGGACACAAATAACTGATCAGTCTTCCTAATTTCTTTTGTTCTATATAGATAAAAATGGAATTGCCTGTGGACATCCAGTAAATGCAACATATATTCACCTTTGTTTGCAAATTTAGGAAAGAAGACTGGCAGATTAATGAACTGGTTAATATTGGATTCTGACACCACCTTAGGAAGGAAAGAAGTGTTTTGTAATGTTACTCTATCCTTATGAAAAATCAAGCAGGGAGGTTTACAGGACAATGCTTGGATTTCTGAAATTCTTCTAGCAAAGGCAATAGCCACTAGAAAGATTGTTTTCCAGGTCAGGAATTTAAGATCAGATTTTGCTGCTGGTTCAAAGGGGGAATGAATTAAGGCCTGTATTACCAAATGTAAACATTGTGGTGGAGCAGGACCTTTATATGAAGGTCTCAGCAGGAGAGTGTCTCAAAAAACCTTTATAAAGTTTAGATGAAGCCAAGGAAGAATTCTCAAATCCAATATGAAAGAGATTGCTGCTAACCGAACTCTAATTCTTGAAAACCTACTCCCTATTTAAAACCCTTGCCAAAAATTCAAGAACACTGTGCAGGAGCTGAGAAGGTGTCAGTTTGCTTCTGATGTGCCCAAAAATAAACCTTTTCCATTTACTTCTGTAAAGTTTTCATGTAGAAGCCTTATGCGAAGGTAAAAGTATATGACTGACAGTGGAAGAGAGCATCAGTTGTCTGGGCTAGTAAAGGAATTGGAGAAACCACGCTGTTAGCTTGAGGTTTGAGACATCTGGGTGAGCCATGCCTGTTGAGTCAGATGGGAGGGTCTGGAATTGGATCCAGAACCCAAGGTGGGTAAAGCAGATGAGGCCAAAGGAGGGGGAAGCAAATCTGCTAAGGTCAGTATGGTGCAATGAGGATGATTTTGCTATTCAACCAGGCAGCTTTCTGCAGAAATTTGGGAATTAGGGGAGATGGGGGATAGGCACAGAGGAGACTAGTTGTGGAGTAGAGCATCCCTCAGTGATTCCTCCAGTAGAGAGATCAGTGCAAAGAAGCTGCTACACTTGTTTAGGGGAGATGCAAAAAGATTGCAGCAAGACTGGCCACACTGATGGAAAATCATTTCTGCCACTTTCATGTTGAGAGACCACAGGTGAGACAGTAAAATGGACCTGCTCAGTTTGTCTGCTATCACTATGGACTTCATTGGAATGTGCACTGCTGTCAGAAAATAGTTGGAAGAGATTGTCCATTGCCAGACTCTGAGGGCTTCTCGACACAAAGGGTAAGACCTGGAACCCCCTTGTTTGTTGATATACCAAACTACTGACATGTTGTACATATGGATCGCAACTGTACAGAAAGGTTGAGAGTCTTGGAAGGCCTTCATCATAGAGCAACATTCATTTCCAGAACATTAATATACATATTGGCCTCTTTAGGGGACAAAGTGCATTGGACTGCTTTCCCCAGGAAGTGCCCCCACCTACCAAATCTAGGAAGCATCTGTGGTCCCTATAGCCTTGTGTTTAGGGAGAATGTAAAGACGGCCTTGTAGAGCCTGACCTGATTGAATCCACCACCAAAGGTATCTCTTGCATGTCAGAGTGATTCTTATTTGGGCTGACATGGATTGATAAAGAATCAACCACTGTGTTGCTAACATCCACTGAAGAATTCTCATATGAAATCTTGCTACAGGAACTAAAATTACGGCCACTGGCATTAACCCCAACGTTTGAAGAATCAACTGAACTGAAATTTTGGTACTGCAAATTATTTTCCTTATCTGGAATCTTAGTTTCCATTCTTGAGACAGGAAAAGAAGCTGTCACTGATACAGTGTTGAAAACTGCTCCTATGAATTCTAATGCTTAAGTAGGCCGTAAGTGAGATGTCCTGTGATTTATGGTTATCCTCAGATGGAAGCAAGTCTAGAGTACCTGATCTCTCGCTTTTATTAGTAGATGCCCAGTCAGGGCAGGAATGAGCCAGTCAAAACGCTCGACTCCCTGCAGTCTCAAGTGAGCTGCTACCACTGCCATGCATTTGGTGCACCATCCCGGGGGCTGTGGTGAGGCCAAAGGCAGTGCTCTGAACTGATAATGACTGGCTTCCAGCTGGAAGCATGAATACTTTCTGGATTGTCTGTTCATTTTTATGCGATAGTAAACATCCTGAAGATCTATTGAGCACATCCAGTTGTCACTGCCCAAAAAGGGCAGAATGGACTGAACCATGACCATCCAAAACTTTGAGAGTCGAACTGATTTCTTCAAGCGGTTGAGAACCAAAACTGGTCTCCAGTCCCCTGTTCTCTTTGGGCACTAAAAAGAATCTTAAGTTACAGATTCTGTCTGGTCTGGTGGGACCTCTTGGATGACTCTACCAGCTTCTGCATTTCTAGTGCTGCTGCTTTCCTCTTTATGGGTGTAACATACAGAAATTTGTATACAGATGGAGGTGGAAGGGAAAAGGGAATTACTTAACCTCTGGAAATAATCCTATGCACCCACGTATCTTTTGTGATGTCTAAGCGAGGCTCTCTGATGCAGGGATAATCTACCCCCAATTGCCTCCACAGGGGGACAATTGGGCCTCCCTTTCAGGAGCACTGATCGGATCCTATCGGAGAAGGAATCTGTGGACCCCTGGTTCTGTGAGCCGCCACCGTTGCATGGGTATCGTCGTCCAATAGAGTTCCCCCCTGCAGAACAGTGTGCGTGTGTTGTACCTTTAAGAAGCGTTTCAAAGACAGCAAGTGCATATAAACAGCAAGCATGCGGTGGTGGTGCTGCGGTAGCGTTGTCGCCTCCCAGTAAGACGCTGCTGGTTCGATTCTCAGCTAGAGCGTCTTCTGCATGGAGACATGCGTGAATGGGCATACCTTCGTTGAAGGTTGTGCGTCAGGGCTGGTAACTTGGCACGTAAAAATCAACTACCAATCATTAGCGGACCGGAGTTCCGCTGTGGCGACCCCTAACCGGGAAAAGCCAAAAGACAACAACAACATGCTATCTTCAGTGCTATTTTGACAGTGCAGCCAGTCAGTGACCATGTAGGAGTGTAATAGCTAGCTTGTTTACAAGTTTATCCAAGTTAAACTTGTTAAGCCTCAATCCTGATGTGTTTGTACATAATAAAGCTGCTTGAACAGAACCCACGAAGAGTCATCTATTTTATCCTGACTGGATGAGTGACATGGTGTCAGAACAGGGATTCCAGAGACTGCTTTCCAGAGCTACAAGGTGCAAAGTTAACAGTGAAGGCAAACTAAGAGAACAAAGCACAAAAAAGGGCCAGAAACGAAACAAAGGTAATGAAAACTTGCACAAAAGATTTATTAAAAAATATAAAAAGGAGCATTACAAGGGCACAGAACCCATTATTAAACAAGTGAGAGGCACAACAAGTTTATTAATTAATCAAAATGTTTAAAATTAAGATATTTGATAAAATGATTAACAGAAAAACATATAAGGGGTTTGAAATTACCTCAGAATTGCAAAATGAGCATGTTTAGAGTAAAACGAGCACAAGAAAAGTATAATGGGCATGAAAAGAGATGATTCTTCTTCTTTCAGCTTTTACCCAGTTAGGGGTTGCCACAGCGGATCACCTATCCACTCATGATTGGCAATGGAGTTTTACGGTGTTGAGTTGCCAGCCTGGCACACACACACTCACACCTAGGGCCAATGTTAGAGTACCAATCCGCCTACAGCATGTCTTTGGGATGTGGAAGGAAACTGGAGCACCCAGAGGTAACCCACGCAACCACAGGGAGGACATGCAGACTCCGCACAGAAGGCACCCCAGCCGAGGATCGAACCAGAGAACCTCTTGCTGTGAGGTGGCAACACTAACTGCTACTCCACCGCGGTGCCCAAAATCAATATAATAAGGTTAAGCATAAATAAAGGCGACTCCACGGTTTTTGGCAAAGTACTGTGTTTTGGCATAAACTGTTACTTTGCATTGACTGAAGGTATTCAGGGAATAAAGTACAGTTGCTTACACTTACCAAAAATGTAGATGTTTGAGTGTATTCACTATTGCAGTCATTTGTGGGTTATCCCTGATGGGTGGCCCTCGGCCCGCCTGAAAACCAGAGTAAAGGATTTCCCTCCTGCAGGTCACCTGAGACTGACGTCAGGTTATCAGTGCTATAAAGACAGGCAGCCAATGCCATTACTTCAGTTTTTCTTGCCCTCTAACCCCTAGCAGCCCTTCCAAGAAGGCCTGAAGAAGGCCAACCTGGGTAAGGCCGTAAGATAGATGCAAAAGAGAAAGGGGGAAAGGTGGGAGGGAAACATGATTGCAACAATGAATATCACTCGAACATCTACATTTACGGTAAGTATACACAACTGCACTATGTTTTTCTGTTTCACTGCTGCAGTCATCACTTGTGGGAAGATTCCCAAAGCTGAAAGGTAGGGCGGTAGGAATGCAGTAAAGGAGCTGGAGAATAGGCTTGTATTGCTTTAAATGGAAGCTACAATGCCCTGCAGAACTGTTGGTCAAAGCCTGCCCTGGATTTGGAAAAAGTAGCCAGCTGATAGTATTTTGTGAAGGTGTGAACCGATGTCCAGGTGGCAGCTCCCAAAATGTCCCTGGTAGGGACGCCTCTGAGGAAGGCAGTGGAAGTTGATGCTGCCCTAGTAGAATGGGTTGACTGATTTGGGAGGTACCTTTCCATGAAGAGAGTAGCAGAAATGGATGCAGTGTGATATCCATTTGGAAATGGTCTGTTTGGATACAGGTATCCCCTCTGCCCAGGGGCGAAGGTGACAAGCAGTTGGTCAGTCTTTCTGAGAGACTTGGTTCTATCTAGGTAGTATCGAAGTTGCCTGTGAATGTCTAAAGTATGGAGAATTCTTTCCCATCTATTTTGTGGATTTAGAAAGAAGGTAGGGAGATGGATGGCCTGATTAAGAGCCACGTCATATACCACCTTAGGCATAAAGGAGGGGTTGATCCTAAGGGATACCCTGTCTGGATGGAAAATAATGAAAGGTTCAATGGCCACGAGAGCCTGTGGTTTGGAAACTCTTCTGGCTGAGGTTATAGCCAACAGGAAGGCAGTCTTCCAAGAGAGGTGCTTTATTTCTGCTGAGACACAGATTCTGATAGAGTAAGACGATCCCTTTTGCACAAGCTCTGCTAGGTAGTCTAGAACCAAGGTGAGAGAGGCATGGGCGCTTTTCACCCTTATTTTGGCACCATGCAGTGAATCTTTTCCATTTAGCAGAATATGATTTTCTGGTACTGGGTCTTCTGGCCTCTCATGATATCCATCACCTGTTTGCTCAGCTTGGGTGCAGTACTGACCCTTTCTCTTGGGTTAGTAGCTTTTCTGTGAGAGGCAGGCTAATGGGTAATTCCTTGGTTAGGCTGAGGACTAAGGGGTACCAGTGCAGTCTGGGACAGTTTGGGACAATGAGGATAGTCCTTGGCCCTTCCTCCCTGATCTTTAGAAGTACCCTGGGAATCAGTGGTAAGGGCAGGAAGACTCTAGGAGCAGTAGATAAGCCAAAGGGCAGAGGAGAGAACAGAAAGTGTTCCGAGCCTGCTCTGAAATGCAGATAATGCCTACAGGACTCCCTGATGGGGATACGGAGGTAAGTGCTTTTGAGATCTAAGGTCACTAGCCAGGCGTCTGGAGCCAACATAGGTAATCGGTTTTGAAGAGTCAGCAGTTTGAATTTTGGCACTTGGAGGGACAGATTTAATGTGGATAGGTCTAAATTGGGGCTTCAGCTGCCCTCTTTCTGTGGTACAAGGAACAGCCTTGAGTATAAACCTTTTCCTGCTTGTTCCTCTGGCACTGGTTCAACTGATCCCTGAGCACAAAGTTTTTGAATATGGCGGATGGCCTCTGCTCTTTGGTTTGCAGGTAAGTCTGGGAATCCTGAAAATCCATGTCTTTCTTTGAAAATGAATCTGTATCTCTTTGAAATGACGTTTAGTAGCCACTGATCTGTTGTGATGGCTTGCCACTTGTCTAAGAAGAGGGACAGCCTTCCTCCTAGACTGGTGGGGGTGGTGGAGGGGGAAAGGGGAAGTCATTGTAGGTCCTTGGACTAGGGAGTGGATTTAGAACTCCCTTGCCTAGGTGTAAGTAAGAGGACCACCTGTCTGGGCCATTGCTGGTTTTGCTGCTGCTGCTGTCTGGAGGGCCAATCTCTGTGCCCTCTCCTAGGCACAGCTTTAGGTTGTGCAGGAAAGTAATGGACCAGTGTTTTGTTGGAAAGTTCCTGCTGAATCTGGGAGGCTGTTTTTGCTGCTGCTGTCTGGAGGGCCAATCTCTGCGCCCTCTCCTAGGCACAGCTTTAGGTTGTGCAGGAAAGGAAAGGACCAGTGTTTTGTTGGAAAGTTCCTGCTGAATCTGGGAGACTGTACTTGCTTTGACTGTCTGCATAGACTTAGCCTTGTCTTCCATTTTTTTTAATGACTTCCTCTGTTTTTTGGTCGAACAGTAGCTCCCTATCCAAGGGGGGTGTCCAAAAGCTTAGATTTTACCTGGTCAAGTGAAGGCTGCTCTCTCAGCCATGCACGTCTTCTGATAACTGATCCTGAAACTGCAGCTCTGCTAGAGACTTCAAGAGCATCAAATCCACAGTGCATGGAATGCTTTGCCACTTGAGAGCTGAAGTGGATCAAATCTCCTAGTTCTCTGGTAGTAGTATTCTCTGCTACGGTGGAAATGTTTTGTTTTATTAATTCCAGCATTTTTTGTTGAAGTTTGAGCATGTGAAATTGGCAACCGAGGGCTCTAATGGCCAAGGTAGCCAAAGTGTAGACCTTTTTGCCCCATCGGTCCAAGGCTCTGCTATCCTTGTCAGAGAGCATTGGGTTTTAGGAGGAGCTGGTCCTAGCCCCTTTGGGTCCCTGGGTATGGACTTCTGGGTCAGCTGCAGGGTTCTTAAACAGATACCTGTAAGAGTCAGGTACCCTGTAGTATCTGTCAAGTTTTCTGGGTGCAGGAGGTAGGGCATCAGGGGTGATGCCAAATTCCAGGAAGGCGTCTTACACCACATCTAGTATGGGTGGAATGGCTAAGAGCTTGTGTTGAAGCAAGTCCAGGAACTCCTTTAGTCTCTTCTTTGACTGGGTGTAGTCCTGGGCCTCCCAATGGAAATGCTCCCTTAGTGAATTTAAGGTTTATGCTCCCTGAGTGAATTTAAGGTTTCCGCAAAAGAAAGGTCCTCCGGGGGGGGGGGGGGATTCCTCAGCATCTGAATCCTCAAAGGCTGTCAGGGGCTGCTGTTCAGTGTCTGAGTCTAGAAATTCAGAGTTCTTAGACTGTGACTCTGAAAGCACTTCAGGTGAATGAAAACCTTTTCTTTTGTCTGGGGCAGCTGGAGTAGACTGGTTACCCCTGATGAGGGTAATTAAATCTTCAGCCATTCTAAGTAAATATTGAGGCTGGGCAGATTGGGTGGGAGGAAGCTGGTGACTGGGCACTGAAGAAGGGGCTCTTCTAGGAGTGGCCTTGCTCTTAGGCCTCAGAGGTTCTATGGGTCTTAGTGGTTTTTGCTGGTGGTGTGGCTGTCGGTCTAGGCCTGGCGTCAGTCACCCAAAAAGCCTCCTCAAAAGCTGGTGCCTGCAAAGCGGCTCCGGACCCAACCGAGGTGCTGGAGACTGTCAAAACGATCGGAAGAGCCTGATCCAGCGATGTACAGGACTCCAGAAGGGTCTCCGTAGAGGCCTGCAATGGCTCTACAGCTGTCATCAGGCTGTTGAATGCACCTCACTGAGTTCCGCTGAACTAGTGGAAGGAAGGCTGGCTGACTGCTGATTTGTGTCTGTGGGCCTAATCTTCTGTGGTCTCTCCTTATCTTTTCTCTGTCTGGGAATTTCGACAGTCGATTAACCGATGGATGCCATTTCATGTATCTAACCACCCTGAAATGCCTAGCTATAAAATCAGCTCTTCTACAGATGGTCCTACCGTTAAATAAGGCACAGAACAGACAATTGGGAAGTCGTGGTCTGGGCCTAGACAAGTTACACACAGATTATGAAAGTCTCGGTGTGGCATTTGTTTTCCACAATGGAGACAGTTATTTACTTTTTCGGGCATCGGTTAAGTGCAAGAAAAAGGAACCCAACGAGGCACTTTGCTTTAGTAGTATTCTCCCATGCTCTGGCAATGGGCAACCGACGGACTTGCAAACTGCTTCTGCTTCAGGCTCCATGGCAAGAAGGACTGATGTAATGACGTAGGCTTCCTCTCTTTATAGCACGGATGACCTGACGTCAGTCTCGGGAGACCTGGAGCAGATGCAGGAGGGAAATTCTTTACTCTGGTATTCGGGCCAGCCATGGGCTACCCAGCAGGGATAACCCACAAGTGAGGACTGCAACAGTAAAAACACTAAGAACACCTAGAGTTATTCAAAGTATCTCAAGGTGTGTAAAAGTGCTTTCAGTGTGTGCTTATTACAGTGCATGTATTCTAAAGTGTGTGTGTGCAAAGGGCAACTATTTTGTAAAGTACAATCAAAATAGGACCACTTCAAAAAGCTTCTTGTGCTGGGTGTGTCTATTCGAGACTGCCATCATTACAGAGCATTTCTTGCACTGTACATTATTTACCAAAGTACAGCAATTTTGGGAAAGTTTCACTGTGCTGTGTACTGTTTATTCGCAAAGTGCAATTACTTTGAAATGTTTTTTACTCAGAGCTTCTTCTGCCCCGTTTAATCGCACAGTGCAGTTATTTTGAAATGTTTCTAAAACTGATATGAGGTGACTTCTTACAGTACAGTGATTTCAAGAGTATTCTTGTGCCCGAGAGATTTATTTCACAAAGTTCAGTTATTCAGACACTTGCTGTGCTAGTGGGCATAGTTACAAGTACTAGCATAAACTTCTGGCATATGTATATATGTATGTGTTCATGCATACTTGCAAAACCCTTTACCGTTAATATGGCAGACAGATTTCGCAAACCATCACCGCTTGTATTTGATCAGAATATTGCAGAGAATTGGAGAATATTTGAGTAACAGTACAATATTTTTATATAAGCAGCTTATTCTGACAAAGATGCACACACCAGGGCATACGTTCTGCTAAACCTAGCTGGAGTCAGAGGCCATTGAATGAGAGCGTTCCTTTTGTGTATGGACCAGCAGTACATGAAGGAGAAGGTGAAAATCATCATATTGTTGTACAGGTGGAATCAAGGTTAGACCCAGAGTGTATTAAATGCAAATTCAGGGAAATGAGTAACCTCCAGACAAATGTTACATTAGACAGGCATTTGTTTTACACAAGAGATCAAAAACCAGGGGAAACTTTTGCAGCTTCTATTACTGACCCGACCTGAAAAACAAAGCTAAAATGTGTAGATTTGCTGATTTAAAAGATGAGTTAATAAAAGACAGGCTTGTGTGTGGTATTAATAGCACTGCAATTAAAAAGATTTTGCTTTGTGACAGTGATTTAATGCTGACCAAAGCTACCGAGATTTGTCATCCATGAAGTTACAGAAAGGCACACAAGTATGCTGGCAAGCGATAAGAGCATGGTTTCAGCAGGCTCCAGAGCAAAACAAAGGTAGACAGCATGCAACACATGGCTAGTAGAAACAGCCCAGAGCACATGGCACCTGCCACCCCTGCAGGCTCTCCCGGTAAAACCTGTAGTTTTCCAGCAAGTTCTAAGACTAGTTCAGTGAAAAGGACATGTTCAGTGCAGTACAAAGGTGAGTCAGCAAAACCCAAATCAAGCTTTACTGTTAACTGTCGCAACTGTGGTGTCAAAATGAGTCTAAAAGTGAAAATGCTTATTACTTGGTCAGCAGTGCCACAAGTGTGAAAAATGGAACCATTTTCAAAAGTTTTGCAAATCAAGTAAACCTCACACAGTTATAAAGAAAGGTCACTCAAAAAAGCAAGTTGACCATATAGAGAGCTGCAACACTACTTTCTACTTAGAGGGTGCCAGTAATTGGTGAAAAGGTTGATGCAGTAAATTTAATGGCAAAGAATGAAGTGCTGTGTACTGTCCAAATCAATGATAAATCCACCGATCTCAAAGCAGACACTAGTTCAAAGTGTAATGTTATGTCAGCAGACACATTTGCTGAGGAGAGAGCTGGTGAGCAACTAAAAGTGCCCAGTTGTGCGAAAAGTTGTGTACACTTGCCATAAATGTAGATGTTCGAGTGTATTCACTGTTGCAGTCATTACATTTGGGTAATCTGCTGGCAGGTTGCCCTCAGTCGGCCTGAATAACAAAGTCTTGGGTCCTGCGTCGGTTGCTATTTCAGGTCGTCAGGGGTATAAAACATGCAGCCGACGCCATTTAAATGTTTTTCTTGCCCCAGGTGTCAGGTGCCCCCCAAATAAATATATACATATATATATATATAAATCTATAAATATGTAAATGCACTTTAGAACACATAAAATGTACCTTCAACTAAAAGCAAACAAACCACAAAGGCTTTTGAGCATAGTGAAGGAAAGAAAAGGTATAGAAAGGGGGCTGGCGGGTGGGTAATCCGGACTGCAACAGTGAATACACTCAAACATCTACATTTATGGTAAGTGTACACAACTATACTATGTTCTTCGTGTTTCACTGTTGCAGTCATTACATTTGAGTAGAACCCCCAAAGCGATGGATGGGAGGATGGAAATAAACAGCATTAGGAGCAGCTATAAGGCCCTCCAGGACTGCAGTGGCAAAGCCTGCCCTGGTTTTAGAAAAGAGAGGTAAATGGTAATGCTTTGTGAATGTATGAACTGAGCTCCAAGTAGCAGCTTCTAGAATGTCTCTAGTAGGGACCCCTGTGAGAAAAGCTGCTGAAGTTGAAGCAGCCCTGGTGGAATGGGATCTGATCCCCTTGGGCAGAGGTTTACAATGATGCAAGTAGCAGAAACAAATGCAATGGCTTATCCATTTAGAAATAGTCTGCTTTAATATAGCCTTCCCCTCTGATCCTGCAGCAAATGCCATCAGTATTTGCTCAGACTTTCTTGGAGATTTTGTCCTGTTTAAGTAGAATCTTAGTTGTCTGTGTACATCAAATGAATGCAGAATCCACTCCCCCTTGTTCTGCGGATTTGGGAAAAAGGTTGGCAGGTGAATGGTCTGGTTAAGAGCCACATTGGATACCACATTAGGCATAAAAGAAGGATAGGTCCTGAGGGCCACCCTGTCTGGGTAAAAAATGAAAGGCTCCACTGCCATGAGGGCCTGTAGTTCCAAAACCCTTCTAGCTGAAGTGACTGCCAAAAGAAAGGCCGTCTTCCAAGAAAGAAATTTTATATCTGCAGTAGCTGCTGGTTCAAAAGGAGGTAGGGTGAGTTTTTCCAGCACAAAATTGAGGTCCCATGTAGGAGTTGGCGCACTCCAGGGAGGCCTTACATTTTTGGCCCATCTGAGGTACTGTTTTAGCAGGGGATGAGAAAAGAGGGGAGGCTCTGTGTTGTAATGAGCCGAGATGGCAGAGGCATGGATTTTTATTGAAGAAAAAGATAGGCCCTTGTGAAGCATCTCAGTTAAGTATTGCAAAATCTGAGGAATATTGGGCTTGGCTGTGTCTATTCCTTGTGCTTGGTTCCAAGCACAGAATCTCTTCCATTTATCAGCATAAGATTTTCTAGTACTAGGCTTTCTGGCCTCCAAAATGACATCCATCACAGGTTTACTGAGAGATGTGGTTGGTGAAATTAGTTGATTTGTCATGCTGCAAGATTCAGAGTTTGGAGCTGAGGGTGCAGAATTTGATAGTTCTGCTGAGACAATAGGTGAGGGGTTTGAGGCAAGTACCACGGAGGAAGGTGTGACATATTCCTTAGAAGCGGGTACCAGTGTTGGCGAGGCCAGTCCAGAGCAAATAGAATCATCTTTTGGTTTTTCCTGTCCTTCTTTTAGTAAGACCTTGGGGAGCAGAGGCAGAGGGGGAAAGGCATAGACTGATAGGTTTTTCCAGCTGAAGGATAGAGCATCCACTTTCCATGTTTTTTGTGATGAGTTCTTGTGCAGAATTTGTCCAACTGATAGTTTTGGAGAAGAGGCAAATAGATCTATGTCCAGGCTTCCCCATTTTTGTGTTAACATGCTGAAGATTTGTGGATCCAGTTTCCATTCGTGCGGGTCCATAAGATTTCTGTTTAGGTCATCTGCCAGAGTATTTTGCTTTCCTGGCAGGAATTGAGCTTGAAGATGTATTTGGTAAGTCAAGGCTGTATTCCACAAGGCCATGGCTAGTCTGCAAAGGGGGTAGGAGTGGGTACTCCCCTGCTTGTTTATGTACCACATAACTGTGGTGTTGTCCGTCTATCAGTAGTTGTCCTGGATGAAGGAAGTCCTTGAAGGCTGTCAGAGCATTCTGAACAGCTAGCATTTCTTTCTGGTTGATATGTAGATGCATTTGGTTTGGGCTCCATTTGCCCTGAATGCATCTTCCTGTCAGATGGGCCCCCCAAGCATAGTCTGATGCGTCTGTAGTTAGGGTTTGGGTGGCAGGGGGTAGAATGAATGACAGTCCCTTGTTTTGGTGACATGCCTCTGCCCACCAAAGAAAAGTACAGTTTTGTACCTACCATAAATGTAGATGTTCGAGTGTTCACCCTGCTGCAGTCATCACACTTGGGTTATCCTGCCATCAGGCAGTCCCGCAGTCAGCCTGAGTTCCAAAGTCTTGGTTCGGCGTCGGTTGCCATCGCTTCTTCCCTGACGTCAGAGTGCCAGGGGTATATAAGAGGCATCCGACGCCATTTTCTTCAGTTTTTCTTGCCCCAGATGTCAGGTGCCCCCATAGGATAGAGTGGTATAGATAAGTTCAGCTAGTTCAGAGGGGATGGAGGGAGGGTAACCTGGACTGCAGCAAGGTGAACACTCTAACATCTACATTTATGGTAGGTACAAAACTGTACTATGTTCACCGTGTTACCCTGCTGCAGTCATCACACTTGGGTTGAATCCCAAAGCTAAGGATGGGTGGTGGAGCTAAACAGGGTTAGAAGAAGCTAGTAGGCCATGCAAAACTGCAGTGGCAAAACCAGCTCTAGTCTTAGAATATAGAGGTAAGTGATAGTGTTAGGTGAAGGTGTGCACTGAACTCCAAGTTGCAGCTTCCAGAATATCCTTGGTTGGCACTCCCCTGAGAAAGGCTGCTGATGTAGCTGTAGCCCTGGTGGAGTGGGACCCAATGTTAGCAGGTACCGGTTTCCCATGATGCGTGTAGCAGAAATGTATGCAATGCCCTATCCATTTAGAAATGGTCTGTTTTGAGATGGCTTTTCCTTGTGATCCTGCAGCATAGGCTGCAAAGAGCTGGTCAGATTTTCTGAAAGCCTTAGTTTTATCCAAGTAGTAACGTAATTGCCTGTGAATGTCCAAAGAGTGCAGGAGTCTTTCTCCTATGTTCTGGGGATTTGGGGAAAAAGGTGGGCAAATGAATGGTTTGGTTTAGGGCCACACTGGATAAAGTACAGTTTTGTACCTACCATAAATGTAGATGTTCGAAGATCCACATTGCTGCAGTCCTAAAGATGTCAGAAGACCCTAAAAGATAAGGCCAAACCAAAAACAACAACACACCAAACACCCCTGTACCAAATATATGTACAATATATATACAAAGTCAGAAAGGTACAATCCCACCTACACAACCACCCCTAAACACAGAGGAAGGAGGAACATCTACATTTATGGTAGGTACAAAACTGTACTATGTTCTTCATACCACATTGCTGCAGTCAGAATCCCAAAGCAGAGGTAAGGGAGGCTGGCAAATCATAAAGAAGCAGGAGCTGTCAACATGCCCTGCAAACCAGCCCTAGATTTAGAGTAGAGAGGAAGGTGGTAATGCTTAGAGAAAGTATGCACTGAACTCCAAGTAGCTGCCTCCAAAATATCCTTAGTGGAATGAGGCCTAATCCCAGCTGGAATCTCCTTGCCATGATGGGAATAACAAAATGCAATGCAAAACCCAATCCACTTAGAAATAGTTTGTTTAGACACAGGCTTGCCCTGAGAACTCAAAGCAAAAGAAACAAACAACTGCTGAGACTGCCTAAAATCCTTAGTCCTGCTTAAATAATAACGCAACTGCCTGTGTACATCTAAAGTGTGCAAAATCTTTATCCTTATGGAAAATCAAATTCAGAAACCCTTCTTGCAGAAGTAATGGCCAACAAAAAGCAGTCTTCCATGACAAGTATTTCAACTCAGCAGTAGAACACAAAATTGAGGTCCCAAGCAGGAGTAGGAGCTCACGGGGGTCTTATATTCTTTGCCCCTCTAAGAAATTGCTTGAACAAAGGATGAGAAAACAATGGTGGGTCACAATCATAGTGAGCTGAAATTGCTGCAGCATGAATCTTAATGGAAGAGAAAGACAAACCTTTGTCCAATAACTCAGTAAGATATTGAAGAGCCACACTCAAATTTGGCTCAGAAACATCCAAATCCTTTGCTGCACACCAAAATAAAAATCTCTTCCATTTACTTTCCTTGTACTAGGTCTTCTGGCTTCCATAATCACATTCAAAACTTGTTGAGGAAGCTGAGACCTGCTATGGTTCAAAACAGAATATGCCAGGCTGTTAGATGAAGAGAGTGAAGCTTGACATTGAGTAGATGCCGTCCTTCTGAGACAATAGGTGTGGAATCAAAGACTCCTCAGCAATGGGTACCAGTGCTGCCGAGGCCAATCTGGAGCTATTAAAATCATCCTTGGCTTGTCTTGTCTGACCTTTAGGAGTACCTTTGGGAGGAGAGGCAGAGGTGGAAAGGCATACACATGAAGATTTTTCCAACTGAAAGAAAGAGCATCCACTTTCCAGGCTGTGTGATGAAACCTTTTGTGCAAAACTTTGGCAACTGGTGGTTTAGTGAACAGATCTATGTCTGGAGTTCCCATGACACTGTCAATGTTTGAAATACATGAAGATCCAGTTTCATCCATGATTTGCCTGCTTAACACATCTGCTAAGGAGTTCTGTGCTCCTGGCAGAAACAAGATTCAGAGTCTCCCACAAAATCATTGCTTGCCTGCATAGAGGATAAGAATGTGTTCCCCTTGTTTGTTGATGTACCACATGACAGTTGTGTTGTCTGTTAGAATCAACACCTGCCCTGGAAGAAGTAAAACTGCTAACATCTCCTTCATGTTGATATGTAGATGCTGCGTCTTGTATCCACTTTCCATTTAGATGAGCTCCCAAGCTGTGTCTGAGGCATCTGTCCATAAACCCTAAGGCTTGAAGGACTGTCCTTGCAGTCAGCCCGGACTGATGAGATAGTTGATGGAAGTTTGCTGTATTCAGTCTCACACCCAGAAAGCACATGTCTTGAGAGGGTACTAGACTGGACTTTATTCAGAATACCCTAGGCATCTTAGCACTGCTATCACATATTCCAAATGCTGAAGAATTCCTTGAGCCAGAATCAGGCAATCGTCCAAATAAGGATAGATTTGTATTCCTTTTAGCCTGAAGAAAGCTATCACTGGAGCCAGAACAACATGAAGGTAAGCTTCCTTGAGATCCAAAGTTACCATCCAGTGATCTTTGCCCAGCAGAACATTTTGAACTTGGGAATGTCCAGATAAGTGTTGAGGATAGACAGATCCAAAATTGGTCTCCACGTGTTCCAGCCTCTTTCCTTTGTTGAGGAGGAATGTCTGGCATGCCTTTGAAAGGAGGCAAGGTATGGAAATAAAACCTGTAACCGTGGTGAATGATATCCAATACCCATCTGTCTTGGGTAATTAAACTCCAGTTTTCTTTGAAAAGTGCCAACCTTCCTCCCAAAGGTGCTGCCAGACGAGAAGATTCTGGCAGCTGAAAAGGCAGGTCATTGGGTCTGTTGGACTGACCTCTGCCCTCACCAGAAGACTGAGCAGGTGAACTCCCTGTTCTAGGTCTAAAAGAACCTTGTAGACTGGGAATCATAAGCAGGATATGTCCACCCCTTGGTAGGCCAATTTCTACTAAACTTGGAGGCTGAACCTGCAAAAATCTTTAACAGTCTGCATAGACTTAGCCTTGTCTTCCATTTTCTTTAGAACTGCTTCCAACCAAACAACACATCAGATTGTAAAGGAGCATCTAAAATCCTTGTTTTCACATGCTCAGCTAAATTCTGATCCTCAACCAGGCACCAGTGGCAGCCACCATCAAAACCACATTGCAAAGAATGCTTACCCACCTGTTCAGAAACATGAACTAAATCCTGCAACTCTTTACACTCAATACCAAAGCATCTACCTTAGACTTTAATTGTGAAAGGAGATAATTTTGGTATTTCAACATGTGAAACTGGCAATTTAAAGCTCTCATGGCCAAAGTGGAAGAAGTATACACTTTCTTTCCCCATCTATCCAAAGCCCTTGCCTCTTTATCTGGAGGAACAGGATTTTTAACAACAGAAGCCTTAACACCTTTAGGCCCCTGTGAAACAGTTTCTGGGTCTGCCCTAGGACTCTTAAAAGATACTTATGAGCTTCAGGCACCCTATAATATCTATCCGGTTTAACTGGAGCAGGAGGCAAAGAGTCAGGGTTCAGAGAAGCCTCTGCAAAACATCCTCCACCACATCTAGAACAGGAGGTATAGCTAAAGGCCTATGCTGGGAAGAAACAAAAATTCCCTAAGCCTTTAATCAGAGAAATCCTGACCTTCCCATTTAAAATGCTCCCTCATGGAATGAAGAGTCTCTGAAAATGAAAAATCCTCAGGAGGAGAAGCAGAAGGAGTAGAATCATCTACATCAGAATCAGAGTAAGGGAATACTCCTGCAAGTCTAACACTGCTCAAAACTCCCAAGCTCAGGTTCCACCCTAGGCCTCTTATCAGGAGGGGCATAGAACCTCTAATCATTGTAATCAAATCTTCTGCCATCTTAAGCATATGCTTCTTGGGTACAGACCCTGAAGAACTAGGGGTAACACCTGAAACAAAACCTGGCCTGCCAAACAGCAGGAGGGCCTAACCACCTTAGGAAGGGAGGGAAGAACAGCTACCTGAGAAGCCCCTTCCGCCTGGCCTACCTCCTGAGAGGTCACATCTTGCAGTAATAAAGTCTCTCCCTGGGATTCCAAAGAAATTTCTGGCTGAACCCCTGGCTCCACCGAGCCCTCTAAAGAACCCATTTTATAATTACACCGCTTCCCAAAACTAACCTGGCACAATCTAATCTTCTCTTTATAGTGCGTTTGTTAAATCTGCTCAGGCCCTAAGCAAGGTATACACAAGGTATGGTAATCCCTATGAGGTATCTGTTTCCCACAAGAAATACAGTTATTCACTTTTCTGACATCCGGTAAAATACTGAGGCAAGAAAAACCAAAATATTCTGTTAGGACTGCAGCAATGTGGTATGAAGAACATCACCTTTGGCATAAAGGAAGGGTTAGTTCATAGAGAGGCTCTGTCTTGATGAAAAATGAGGAAAGGCTCCACTGCCATAAGTGCCTGTAGCTCTGAGACTCTTCTAGCTGAGGTTATTGCTAGTAGCAGGGCAGTTTTCCATGAAAGAAATTTTAAATCATCTGAAAAAGCTGATTCAAAGGGTGACAGTGTAAGCTTTTCCAGAATAAAGTTGAGATCCCAAGTAGGTGTTGCTGCTCTCCTGGGCGGTCTTATGTTCTTAGCCCCTCTGAGGTACTGTCTTAGGAGTGGATGTGAGAATAAAGGAGGATCCGTGTTGTAATGAGCTGAAATTGCTGAGGCATGGAGCTTAATAGATGAAAAGGAAAGTCCTTTGTGCAACATCTCAGTTAAATATTGTAGAATCTGAGGAATGTTTGGATCAAGGGGATTTTGGCCTTTAGCCTGGTTCCAGGCACAAAATCTTTTCCATTTGCCCGAATAGGTTTTCCTGGTGCTGGGCCTCCTGGCCTCCAGAATGACATCCATAACAGCTTTGGATAGATGTGTTGGCTGGTTGTTTAGGTAATTTGCCATGCAGCCAGGTTTAAAGTCTTGAGCTGGCTGTGTAGAATCTGATTGTCTCGCTGGGTGAGCAGGTGAGGAATTTGTGGTAAAATCCATGGTGGGCCATGGGCCTTGTTCTGTAGAATTGGATACCAATGCTGGCATGGCCAGTCTGGTGCAATGAGTATCATTTGTGGCCTCTCTAATCTGACTTTCAGCAGTACCTTTGCTAGAAGAGGAAAGGCATGCACTGTTAATGTTTTCCAACTGAATGAGAGGGCGTCCACTTTCCAAGCTTGTGGATGGAATGTCCTTGTGCAGAATTTTTGAAGTTGGTAGTTTTGGGGGCTGGCAAACAGATCTATGTCTGGGGGTCCCCATTTTTGAGCTATCATTGCAAATACTTGTGGATCTAGTTTCCACTCGTGTGGATCCATGATGTTTCTGCTTAGGTCATCTGCCAATGTGTTTTTCTTTCCTGGCAGGAATTGTGCTTGTAATTGAACCTGGTAAGACAGTGCTGTGTTCCACAGGGTCATTGCTTGCCTGCATAGAGGGTAGGAATGTGTGCCCCCTTGCTTGTTCATGTACCACATTATGTGGTATCGTCCATCGTTATTATTAGTTGTCCTGGGTGTAAGAGGTCCTTGAAAGCTGTTAGGGCATTCTGTACTGCTAGCATTTCTTTTTGATTGATATGCAGATGCCTTTGATCTGTAGTCCATTTGCCCCGAATGCACTGTCCTGCCATGTGTGCTCCCCAGGCATAGTCCGATGCATCTGTTGTCATAGTTTGCCTGGCTGTGGGTAAGGTGAAAGGCTGATCCTTGTTGAGGTGACATGCCTGTGCCCACCATAGAAACTCCTGTTGAAGGCAGGGAATGAGTGGTATCATCGTTTCCAAGCTGTGGCGAGTCCATACGCTTTTCAGGTACCATTGTAATTTCCTCATATGCAGTTTTGCAAATGATATTAGTAGTATGCAAGATGCCATGAATCCCAAAGCCTGCAGAATTTTTCTTGCAGGGAGTTGGGTCTTTGTTGCCATTATTTTGAAATATTGAGTCAGCTGTTGTTGCTTGTCTGGCGTGAGATAAGCCATCTGGGCCGTTGTATTCAAGCTGGCACCCAGGAATATTATGTTTTGTGAGGGCACTAGTTTTGATTTCTTTTCATTTACTGTGTACCCTAGGCAACTTAGAAGGTGTTTGACAAATGCCAGATGTTTTAAAAGAATGACCTTGCTTTCTGCTTTAATAAGGCAGTTGTCCAGGTATGGGTATATTTGAATTCCTCTTTGTCTGCAGTATGCAATTACTGGTGCCAGGCATTTTGTGAAGACCCTGGGCGCAGTAGATAAGCAAAAGGGCAGTGCAGAGAATTGATAATGCACTGAACCTGCAATGAAGCGGAGGTATCTTCTGCAATTTTGTCTGATAGGGACATGCAGGTATGCCTCCATGAGGTCCAACGTTACAAGCCAAGCATTCTTGCCCAGCATGGAAAGAAGCTGCTGTAGTGTTAGCATCTTGAATTTTGGTACTTGCAGATAGGTGTTCAGAATTGAAAGATCCAAAATGGGTCTCCATGCTTTGTTTTTTCTTGGGACTAGAAAGAGTCTTGAGTAAAATCCTTGTCCTTGCTCCTGTGTAGGTACCTGTTGAATGTCTCTCATGTCAATGAGAGCTGTAATTTGTTTTTGTGCCTCTGCCCACTGATTTGGTGGCAGGTTTGGCATTCCTTTTATCCTTGGCAAGGTATGAAAGTGGAATCTGTATCCTTGTGAGACAATGTTTAGGACCCATTTGTCTTTTGTGATGATGTGCCAGTTGTCTGCAAAAAATGCTAATTTTCCTCCCAAGGGAGCTGCCAGGAGAGATTTGCTTGGTAGTTTGAGGATTGAGTCATTGTGTTTGTCTTCTGCTAGCTTGGGGCCTGTCTTCTCCTCCTTTCTGGGTAGCAGTACCCCATTGGCGAGGTTTGCAAGGGCCTTGTGACTGACCTCTGCCCCTTGGGTGTCTGTATTTGCCCCTCTGATCTGTCAGAAGCTGGAAAGGACCAGTTTTTTGTTGGCCAATTTCTGCTGAAACGAGGGGGTTGTACCTGTAAAAAAATCCTTGACTGTCTGCATAGACTTTGCCTTATCCTCCATTTTCTTTAAAACCTCTTCTGCTTTGACACCAAATAATACATCCTGCTGTAAAGGTGCATCCAATAATTTTGCTTTAACATGATCAGGTAGGGTTTGTTCTTTTAACCAAGCATGTCTACGTATGACAGACCCAGTAACAGCTGCTCTACAGGAAGCTTCCAATTAATCAAATCCACACTGTAAAGTATGTCTGCCCACCTGTTCAGCTGCATGCAACAGATCCTGCATTTCCTTGAATTCAGACTATTCAGAATGTGTGCTCATTTTTTGTTTTAATTGAGTCATTAGGAATTGCTGATATTTCAGCATGTGAAACTGACAATTTAATGCTCTCATGGCCAGAGTTGCTGAGGTGTATATTTTCTTTCCCCATCTATCTAGGGCTCTGGAATCCCTTTCAGAGAGCACAGGATTTTTAGCCATGGAAGCTTTAGCCCCCTTGGGACCCTGGGAAATTGTTTCTGGGTCAGCCACAGGGCGTTTATAAAGGATTTTTTGAGAGTCAGGTACTCTGTAGTATCGGTCTGGTTTGGCTGGAGCAGGAGGTAGAGAGTCTGGATTTAGACTATACTCCAAGTAAACATCATCCACAATATCTAAAACTGGAGGGATAGCAAGTGGTCTGTGCTGGGATAGTAAAAGGAACTCTCGGAGCCTTTTCTTAGAATCAGAGTAGTCCTGGCCTTCCCCGTGGAAATGTTCCCTCATGGTATGTAAAGTTTCCCCAAATGAGTATTCTTCAGGGGGAGATGCTGAGGGAATAGAGTCTTCAGCAGCAGAGTCTTCATAAGGGGGAAAAGTGTAATCCTGTTCCTCAGAAGAATCTGAGAAAACTGAAACCTGGTCAGAGGAAGCATAATCCTCCTCTTGTCTTGGTCTTTTATCTGGAGGGGGATGGGAACCCATGATTAGGGTAAACAAATCTTAAGCCATCTTAAGCATCTCGTTCTTAGGCATGGGGCCTTGAACTCTATACTGAATGTATGGTCTTTTTTGGTTTTAAAGGAGTTTTAAGCTTAGCATAAGATTTAATGGTGAATGAAGTCGGTCTGAAGACACCTTCTGCAACCGAAGGTGTTTCCACTGCACCGGGGTCTCCTGCTCCGGTGTCAGAAAGGCCTAATGAAGATGACTGCGTCGGCCTAGTACACTCCGCTTGAGAATCCGCAGGTGTCTGGGGTTCCAATTCTGCGGTCGTCAGGGGCTGCGTAGGCGCCTCACTGAAAACTGGAGAACCGGCGACAGGCCCGGCAGAGGCCTCGCAGTCTGGCTTGTTCCTAGGCTGCCTGACCTTATCCTTGCGTTTTTTATGCATGCAGGTCGTCGGTTGCTCCGACGGCATGATATAATTAAATTTCCTACCAAAGTAATGTTGTGCGAAGTCAAAACGGCGTTTGATAGTTTGTTTATTAAACCTAAAACAAAACCGACAATCTGTGACGTCGTGGTCTGGGCCTAGGCAAGGAATACAATAAGAATGGAAGTCCTTATGAGGTATTTCCTTCCCACAAGAAATGCAATTGTTAACTTTTTCTGACATCGGACTGAGGCAAGAAAAGATTCCCCAATGGGGTACTTAGCTTTATTGAAGACTTCGGACTGAAATTCGAATCGAAAATCTCAGGTGTTGGCCGACCGGCACTTGCGAACTGCTTCTGCTTTGGGCACTGCGCGGCAAGAAAGACTGAAGAAAATGGCGTCAGATGCCTCTTATATACCCCTGGGCGCTCTGACGTCAGGGAAGAAGTGAAGGCAACCGACGCCGGACCAAGACTTTGGAACTCAGGCCGACTGCGGGACCGCCTGATGGCAGGATAACCCAAGTGTAATGACTGTAGCAGGGTAACACGATAAACATCTCCTGTTACAGGCAGGGAATGAGGAATCATTGTTTCCAGGCTGTGACAATGTTGACTTCATAAGCTTTTTAGATACCATTGAAGTTTCCTCATATGCAGTGTCGCATATGGAATTAATAGAATGCAGGATGCCATGAACCCCAAAGCCTGTAGAATTTGTCTTGCAGATAGCTGGGTTTTTGTTGCCACTTGTTTGAAGTATGTTGTCAATTGAATTTGTCTGGCATGAGGTAAGCCATCTGGGCAGTTGTATTCAAGCTTGCACCCAGAAATGTAATTATCCGAGAGGGTACCAGTTGTGATTTCTTTTCGTTTATGGTGTACCCTTGGCATGCTAGAAGCCTTTTTACAAATGCCAGATGTTGAAGAGTGTCCTTGTTCTCTGCCTAAATGAGACAATCTTCCAGATAAGGATAAATTTGAATGTTTCTTTTGTCTGCAAAATGCAATTACTGGTGCCAGGCACTTTGTAAAGACCCTGGGCGCAGTAGATAAGCCAAAGAGCAGTGCAGAGAATTGATGATGCAAAAAAGCCTGCTTTGAAGCAGAGGTATCTTCTGCAAGATTCCCTTATTGGGATATGCAGGTATGCCTCTTAAGTCTAGAGTTACTAACCAGGCATTCTTGCCTAGCATAGGCAGTAACTGTTGTAAAGTCAGCATTTTGAATTTTGGAATGTCCAGGAACGTATTTAGAATTGATAAGTCCAGAATTGGACGCCATGATTTGTCTTTTCTGGGTACCAGGAAAAGTCTTGAATAAAACCCTTGTCCTTTTTCCTTTTCTGGCACTGGTTGAATAGCCCCCACATCCATGTGGGACGTGACTTGTTTCTGGGCCTCTGCCCACTGGTTTGGTGGTAGATCTGGCCATCCATTTGGAATTGGCAACATGTGGAAATGAAATCTGTACCCCTGGGATACTATGTTTAATACCCACTTGTCCTGGGTAATTAAATGCCAATTTTGAGCATGAAGTGCTAGTTTTCCCCCCATGAGAGCTGCCAAAAGATAAGTGCTTGGAGATGGCAGAGGAAAGTCATTGAGACTGTTTACTGTAGGGTTGTGCTTTGTTACCTCCTGATTTGGAGGTGGAGGCACCCCATTGCTTTGACCTGTAAGATCCTTGTGATTGACATCTGGAGCCTTTGGAGCATCTGGGTTTGCCCTGAGTAGCTCTGTTGGACACAGGAAAGGACCAATTCTTAGTAGGCCAGTGCCTACTGAACCTGGGTGGCTGCACTTGCAAGAAATCTTTTACAGTTTGCATAGATTTAGCTTTGTCTTCCACTTTCTTTAAAACATCTTCTGCCTTATTACCAAACAGACTGTCCTGCTGTAAAGGGGCATCCAACAATTTAGCTTTAACATGATGAGGCAGATTTTGCTCCTTGAGCCAGGCATGCCTTCTCATCACAGATCCAGTTACGGCGGCCCTGCAAGAGGCCTCCAAGGAATCAAAACCACATTGCAAAGTATGCTTTCCAACCTGTTCTGCTGAATGCAATAAATCCTGTAACTCTATTTTCCACACAATCAGAAATCAACATCATTTTCTGTTTCAGTAAGCCCATAACATGCTGTTGATATTTAAGCATATGAAACTGGCAGTTTAAAGCCCTGATTGCCAAGGTTGCAGACGTATAAACCTTCTTTCCCCATCTATCCAGCGCCCTGGAATCTCTATCAGAAGGGGTAGGATTTTTGGCTGTAGAAGCCTTAACACCCTTGGGACCCTGAGAAATAGTTTCAGAGTCAGCAGCAGGATTTTTGAAAAGAAATTTGTGGGAGTCAGGAACCCTGTGATATCGGTCTGGCTTACTAGGAGCCGGAGGCAGGGAATCCAGAGCCATGCTTGATTCCGAGAACACATCATCAACAATGTCTAATACAGGAGGTATTGCCAAAGGCCTATGCTGAGGAAGAAGAAGAAAATCCCTAAGCCTCTTTTTAGATTCCGAGAAGTCCTGACTCTCCCAGTGAATATTTTCCCTTAAGGTATGCAAAGTCTATCCAAAAGAGTAATCCTCAGGAGGAGAAGCAGAAGGGATGGATTCCTCTGCAGAGTCCTCATAAGGTGGAATAGAAAATTCCTGATCAGAGGAGGAATCAAAAGAAATGGAAACCTGACCTGAAGATTCATAATCAGTGCCTTGCCTAGACCCTCTTAGCAGGTGGGGTTGGGAACCCCTGATCAAGGTAATTGAATCCTCAGCCATTTTGATCATTTTCTTTTTTAGGCATAGGGGCCTGAGCATGTGGCTCATGTATCGTTTTTTTAGACATAGAAGTTGGTTTTGGCCTTGTTTTTGATGATGGCGTCGGTTTAATATACAAATGTTGAGGCCTAAAAACACCCTCAGAAGCCGGTGCCTGCTCAGCAGCTCTGGATCCATCCAAGGGAGAGACATCCGTGGGTTCAATACTTGCAGAATCTCTTGGCATACCGGACTCCAAATGGGTCTCGGTAGAGGCCTGTGACTCAAAAGTAGCGGGCATCAGGGGCTGCGAAAGTGTCTCACTGAGTACCAGTGAACCGGTGACTGGCTTAGGAGAAGCTTTGTCATCGGTTTTGGACCTCGACGGTCTGTCTCTCGTCTTTTTCCTTGTGTTTTTTGTGAACTCCGGTAGTCTGATTGCTAACCGACATTTCAGGATAGTTAAATCTTGAACCAAAATATTTAGAAGCAAAAATATACCAACGCTTAATAGTGCATTGGTTAAGTTTAGCACAAAACCGACAGCAAAGTACGTTGTGATCAGGGCCTAGGCAAGGAATGCAGTACAAATGAAAATCCTTATGAGGTATTTGCTTCCCACAAGTAATGCAATTATTAACTTTTACTGACATCGGTAAGGAGCAAGAAAAAAAAAAGTTTCCCCAACGGGGTACTTAGCTTTAGTTTGAAGACTTCGGTTCTGAAACTAGAAAATGAAAATTTCAGGAGTCGGCCTGCACTTGCGAACTGCTTCTGCTTCAGGCACCACACGGCAAGAAAGATGGATTAAAATGGCGTCGGCTGCATGTTTTATACCACTGACGACCTGACGTCATGGAAAAGGAGACAACAACCGGAGCAGGACCCAAGACTTTGTTATTCAGGCCAACTAAAGGCAACCTGCCAGCAGATTACCCAAATGTAATGACTGCAACAGTGAAACATGAAGAACATCTTGTTGCTTATTGAGTTAGAGAAATTCAAACCAAAGGCTCAGTAGTGCTTCCATGTTATTTGGCTAGGAATTGCTACAGCTTACTACTGTATGTAGTCTGAAGACCTGTGCAGTCATTACTGGGTCTCGGAGACAGTTTGGGAATGAATCTGCTTTCTTTTACCAAAGTTGTTTATCATATAAGCATATATCCTAATTCCAGTTTTACTGAAGCTATTTTCTCAGAGTATGCTGATGTTTTTGATGACAAGTTGGGAAAACTTCCAGTTGTGCATTCTATGAAGTTAGACCCAGAGATCAGTCCAGTCGTCAGACTGGCAAGAAAAGATCCAATAGCAATGCAGGACAAAGTCAAAGCTCAGCTGGATAAAATGGTGCAGCAAGGCGCAATTCATCCAGTTACAGAACCAACTGAATGGGTGCCGGTCCACGGTAACAGCCCACAAAAAGGGCTCAGACGAAATCAGAATATGTACTGACCCAAGAGATTTGAACAAAGCATTAGAGAGACCACATCACCCCATGCATACAGTTGAGGAAGTCGCAGCCTTGATACCGAATGCCACTTTTTTCTTAGATGCAAAAAGTTCATTTTTGCAAGTAATGCTTGATCGCAAATCTTCACTACTGACTACATTCAGTACCCTATTTGGAAGATACAGATTCCTCAGGATGCTATTTGGAATAAATTCTGGAAGTGAAGTCTTTCAGCATGCAATGAAGCAAATTTTTTCAAGTTATCCTTGTGCCATAACAGTAGATGACGTATTGGTTGGAGGCAATGGCGAAGCAGAGCATTACAGAAACCTCAAGAAATTACTAGACAGAGCACATGAAGCGAACTTGAAGCTCAATCCTGAAATTCATACTACCAGAAGTTACATATGTAGGTCATTTATTTACTAGCACTGGCTTGCGACCAGACCTGTCCAAGCAAGCAGCCATTCTAGCGATGCCAGCACCAGATATTTTTCAAGCTCTACGTTTTCTTGGTATGGTTGACTATTTAGGCAAGTTTATACCAGACTTCAGTGAGTTGACAGCACCTTTGAGAGAGCCAACGTGCAAAAATGTTACATGGTCTTGGTTTGAACTACACCAGAGAGCATTTAAAGACCTTAAGCATAGAACTGCCACCACATCTACATTAAGATATTATGATGTCAATAAACCAGTAACTCTTTCCTGTGATGCTTCAAAATTTGGTCTTGGCACAGTTATTCTTCATGAAGGCAGACCAGTAGCCTATGCATCTACATCTCTTACCCAAACCGAAATGCAATATGCTCAAATTGAGAAAGAACTTTTGGCAATAGTATTTGCACATTCAAAATTTCAAGATTATATTTACAACTACTACAGTGAGCTTCTCACACTGAAACTGATCAGCAACCTCTAGCCACTATTTTAAAGAAGCCTATGCATTCAGCTCCAGCGAGAACACAAAGAATGATGCTCAAATTGCAAAAGCACAGCTTTAAAATGGTTTATACAAAAGGCAAGCTTCTTTATCTGGCTGATACCTTATCCAGATTTCCCAGCAATACAACGGAACAGCTTCATGCAGAGAATTTTGACTTTGATGTCATGGAAGTGTGTGTAAGTTTTTTACCATGAGACTTGATGAGCTGAAAGACCTTACAAAGGCTGATCCAATTTTGCAAAAGCTCAACCCCTACATTAATGTTGGATGGCTGTCAAAGCAATCTAGTGTACCACCTGAAGTGCAAACTTATTTTCCTTACAGAGATGAAATGTGATGGAAAACTTTTCAAGGGTCCTAAAATTCTTTTTCCTGCATCTTTACAATGTGAACTTATCCAGATTTTGCATTGTGGTCACCCAGGTTCCGAATCCACCAAAAGAAGGGTGAGAGGACTAGTATTTTGGCCTTCTCTAGCAAAAGCCATTGAATAAAGTACTTTCTTCTTGTTCAGTATGCAATAGTACTTTTGCAAAGAAAAACCCACTTCAGCTAAGTCAAGTTCCTAAGCTACCTTGGTCAACAGTAGCCACCGATATATTCAAGTGGAACAATCAGCATTACTTACTACTTAATCTAAAGTCCATTTCTGTTATCACTAAGCTGAAACGTCATTTCTCAGTCCATGGTAGTGCACACAAAGTTATTTCTGACCATGGTACCCAATTTACCAGTCAGTTGTTTCAGAAATTTGCAAAAGAATGGGACTTTGTACACGTTACTAGTAGTCCAGAATATCCACAGTCAAATGGGCTAGCTGAACATGCAGTACAGAGTACAAAGCAATTAGTAGAGAAGTTAACACGTGATAAAACCAATGTCTTTTTGAATTTACTCAAACATACCCCGTGTCAATATACTTGGCTTGTCTGCTCAGAGACTTATGTCTAGGTAAACCATAACATTGCCTATCCGTTCCAGTTTGTTGAGGCCTAAAGCAAGAAAAATAGAACAATCAGAGCTAGACCATTCAGAAAGCATTCTTTCCAGAAGTCCAGCTATGATAAATCGAGCAGATTTCTTCGTCCATTGAAAGGAGAGACAGTGAGGATACAAACAGCGAAAGGTATTGACCGGATTGGTCAAGTAACAGGTATATGTGCCGAGCCAAGATCCTACTTCATAAAATCTGATGGTGTGGAGTATAGGAGAAATCGCAGACATCTTTTTCCTGTATCAGAATCGAAATCGCAGCATTGTTCCTGTGATATAGACTCATTTCAGAGCAATCCAGACAATGTTCCTGTTGCAGAACATATCTTAACTTCTACTTCCATTCCTGATGATATTCCTGATGTCCTCAAAGTTGAACACTGCTGAGGCAGTCCCAGTTGCTAGACCTATTTCTGGTTTCTATGTCACACGATTTTGGTCATATTTCCAAACCTAGTGTGAAATACACAGCACTTTAACATAACTGTCCATATGTATTTAGTTGTATATAACTGCATGATGGAGAATTATTTCTAACAAATTTGTATGTCAATTAATGTCATCCATATTGCATGACTCATTTCTCAAAAGAGGGAGAATGCAGAATACTGTGTGTGTTGTACCTTTAAGAAGCGTTTCAAGGATAGCATGTGCATGTAAATAGCAAGCACAAGCTAGCTTCAGTGCCATTCTAAGTGTGCAGGCAAACAGTGAGCATGTACGAATATAACAACTAGTTTGTTTATAAGTTTATCTAGGTTAATGTTAAGCCTCAGTCATAATGTGTTTGTGCATAATAAAGCTGCATGAAAAGAACCCAAGAAAACTAGTCTATTTTATCCTGACTAGTTGAGCGACACCCCCTCTGCCCCTGGAGGAACCATCTCCACATGGATCTTGGAAAGGACCATGGGACTTTCTGAACCACATTTTTCAACCACCTCGCTGATTCCTAGGAAAAGGATCTTTGACGGGTCAAAAAACATACGCCCACCGCAGAGAGGGTCTTTCTGTCTCTCTCACACCTGGAGAATGTGTGTTTAACTTTAGGAGCAAACAACGAACTGCCTTCAAAGGGAGCACTGACAAATGAGGACTTGAAGGACTCCGCAAAAAATCACACAAGCCCATCCAGACATGGCCTCCTGATGGAAATGCCTGAACCTGCCACCCTTGAGGCATCTTCAGCTGCATGCTTGATAAGCCTCATGGATGAACTTGCAATAGACTGAAGGGTAGCCAACTGTAAGGCCACAGACATTTGAGCCTCAGCAGTAGTGGTCCGAGAAAGGGATTTTGAAAGATCCTTAATCAAGTCCCTTTGTAGTCTTGTAAAGTGTGCCAAGTAGCTGAGCTAGCTAAGGGCAAAAGTCACTAAACATACACATGCTTCCAAATCTGTCCAATGCCCAAGACTCCCTGTTAGGAAGATGGACAGAGGAAGTATGCTCAGCAAGTGCCTTCTTGGTGGCCACCACCATGACCATAGCATATATGGAAATCCCTTTGCTCCAGAATTCCCTACCTACAGGTGGAGCCAGAATATGATCTGGTCTTTTGGGGATTGGCTCAACTGAGTCAGGATCCTTCCATGTCCACCTAGAGATCAAAACAATGAGCTCACTGGCAGGTGAAGTAACCCAGTAGAGTAGACCGGCCAAGCTCCAAACGCCTCCAGGAATACCAATTCCTCTGAAGAAGGGTTATCGGCGGACCAGTCACCCTTCTGCTTAAGGATATCAAGGATGTCTCCAAATGAGACCTCTTCGGGTGGTGATCTGGGGGACCCTTCACCTTCATCAAAATCAGTATCCTCAGTGACAGACAACTGAAGGGATGAAGCGAGTCCAAGTGCTTCCTTTTGCACTTCCTGTTCCTATGGGCTTCCTCAGTGAGATGCACCTGTAAAGTGTCAGAAGAGATTATAATATCCTGCTGGGTAGACTGGAGACTGAGCTGGTTGTCCCTGTGGCGTAGGATGATGGGGCTCACAGCGCAGAGGCATCTGGGATCCAGAGGGAAGATCCAATGGGACAGAAACCCTCTTGCCGAGGCAGAGAAAACTCTCTCCACCACCTCAAAGGCAGAGCGACCCAGAAAGAATGGAGCTAACAGAGCCGAGAAGCCACGCTCCCAACCCATCGGTTCCCTCTGCCAAAAGAGCAATCCAGCAGAGGCAGAAGTTGGAGCAAAGTTGTCCAGTGTAGAGGTTCCAAGGGTCAGAGAGAGCTCTGACAACTTCAGAGTTGACTAACACCTTCAGACCTATCAGGGACACCATGGATCTGACAGTCATCTGGCTCCAAAACACTTGGCGCCAGAGCACTCAGAGATTTCTTTGGAGTTGAAGATACAAATATCTTGAGATTCACTCCAGATGACCTGGCATACTCGGATCCAGGGGCTCCAAAACAGAAGGAGCTGAGAGAGGTAGAGTAGTCCAAAGTAAGGCTTCCTGACTCAAAGGGGTAAAAGCCAGAACTCCCATCTGAATATGCAGTGTGAAACCTCCTCATCACCCTTCCGACATCAGCCTTGGTCAGACTTCTGGAAGAACGAGAGGAAGCCAAGGATACAGACTTAGAATGTCAGTGTTTCAAAAAAGGAGAACAAACTCTGAAAGGTACTGGATCAATAGTGGGTAAGTACCTAGTTCTTGGTAAGTGTGTCGGATCCAGCACTGAAACTATAGAATTAGTCTTAGATCCAATTTATATTTCTTCTTAGGCGGCTCCAAGGAAGGACTAGACGATCCTGACAAAGTCTCCTTAGTTTCAGACTTGGAGGGTTGAGCTCCAGCAATAGCCTCAGAAAAAAGATTTAGGGAGTAACCCTTTTAATATAAATTTATTCTTTTGGCCCTCAATGGCACACGGACTGAAGTTCTGACATATTTGGCATTCAACTTTAAGGCGATCCAGGCCCAAATAAATGCACAATGAATGTTTGTCTGATAAAACCAACTTGTGCCCGCAATTTTGGCACTTCTTAAAACCCGAATGGCCTTTTTCTGACATCCTGAACTACACAGTACTGGTAAGGAACAGAAGAAAAAATTTTTTTTATACTTTTTCTTCTTCCCTGACCACCTCATAATCTATGCGCTCTCTCATGTCTAGATAATCTTTAACCTCATCTTTTCTATCCAATTTCTCCCTATAAACCCTTCCTCAGCTTACTTTGAGAAACTACCATGTCTACACTACAGTAAGGAATTATATCAGATGACTGTATAATACAAATGTCAGCTACAATAGTACAGAATATCATTTCTGGTATACTGTACTTCTTGTACATGCATACATACATATATATATATATATATATATATATATATATATTTTTTTTTTGTATAAATTCTTGTATAAGTTTTTGTATAATCTCTGTATGTGAAGCTTTTCTCCCAGAGCCTCCGCTGAAAATGGGTCTTATCCCAGTTGGACTTTGCTAGTAAACAAATGTAAAATAAATAAATATAGATAGGAAAGGGAAAAAAAGAAATACCAACAATGGTACAAAGAATACATCAAGGCAGCATAAAGGCAGGAAAAGATAACAATAACTACTAAAAGGAGATTACACCAAGTATAAGAAAAAGGAAAGATATACATAGAGATTTTTTTTTCAAATTTTCTACAACAGTTTATCATTTTAAATAATCACTCGAGAGTTGAAGGCGACTATGTCTTAGTGGCAAATGAGATCTAAGGTAAGCTAGGAATTGATGCATTTACGGGTAAAGGAGAGGCTTGAGAGCTTTTTGGTGGCCACAAGCTAAAGTAACCGCAGAATCGGATCCAAGGATTGAATCCGAACCCAATGGCTGAGGATAGAATGAAAACTGACATCAGATCTCTAGTTTCTCACAGAAATCCACATAAAATAAAAGAAAATAGAAGACTAACCCCAAAGAGAACATATCTGGCCAGCTCTTAAAGATCAATGACTGTCCAACATTTCCACAAGGCCTACTAAAGGTGTGCTCTCTTTGGCAGCAAAACAGCTCTGAAACTTTTCACTCTCCAACTGTTTTATGAAGCTTTGCTTACACTCCTGATCGCTGGAAAACACGGAAGGTGCCCTTAGCGTTGTGAAGATGGCTGGCTGCATTAGTGGTAGGACTAATACAGCTTAGGCTACTGCAACAGTGGTACTTACTTGAATATCATATCATCAGTGATATTCATTTCTTCAACAATGTAAAGGTTACAGTGTGCGTTTGTGTAATAAAAAGTCATCATGGTAACTATACCATTGATAAGCATATAGAAAACCTCAAATTCCAGCGCACATGACTGAAGAGAACTGATTTAGCTTACTGATTCTTCAAATGCACACAAACTTTTAGTACTTTTATGGAAAAACAAACCAATGAAGCTTGTAAATAAACCAACACACTGAAGTAATATTTCAAATATTTTCTGCATCCCAGAACGTATTAAGGAAGGAAATTATTAGTTCTACTGGCTTTGGCTGAGAGCAGCCATTCAGCAACAGCAACATCCTTGGCCATTCCACTACCACCCAACAATGTGCAATTCACTACTCAGTCATAAAAGAGCATATTTTAAAAAAGCCAATAAATACTTCAATTATCCACACAGATTACTCTTTTCAAAGATAGGCATACAAGGCAAGTGTGATTTATATTAAAAGTTTTTAAAAATATCTCTACTAAATCATATGCAAACTACGACTTGAGTTGTATTCATTAACAGAAAACAGTGAGAAGAGTTTCCATTATTATTGCCATGTAGTATACATGCATTTTCTTTAACAATTTTCATTTACTGTATTAAATAAATTGTTTTTTCATTTCTAGCAGTTAAAATACATAAATAAAAATAAATTCCTGACTTTCCCCTAAACATTGGTCCTCCTGAACATTACTCTACATGAGCTGTTCCCACAAATTCCACTTATTTCCATGAAGTTTCTCCTGTTTTCTAAATATCTTGCAGCCATTTTTTTTAATTTCCTTTAAAATATTCAGAACTTCTATTTATGTTTGGTATAGATTCAGTTCTCCATTTTCTAGTAATTGCTTTTTTGTCTATGGAAGCAAACACTAAACTTCGTGAGGCTTCAATGTCTGGGCAATTCAAATCCTACATCCTAGCACAAAATAGTAGTTAAGTTCTTACCATAACATTCCATCTATGTTGTCGATTTTCATCTCTTCTTGACTCTTGGGTGGTCTGTTCCGATCCTCGGAACCAATCTGGTCGTAATACAGCTTGCGCCAGCAAAAAAATCTGTCAAGCTAATACTCTAGCCACAATACCCCTCTCAAATTCACCTCAAATCGAATTTGCAGACTTGTAGATAGCCAGAAGAACCATAAGCAACTATGAAGAAGCCATGTCCAAGGTGAACCCTAACAAGGCACCCAGGACAAATGTTCACTCCTCCGGGAATTCAGAGGCAGGGAAAGGAGGGTGGGATGCTAAGAAATGATGAAGACAGACAACATAGATGGAAAGTTATGTTAAGAAAATAGCTTCTTTATCTGATGTTGTCAATCTTCATCTATTCTTGATTCTTGGGACAGAGTCCCCAGCTACTTAAGATCCTGGGTGGCCCTATGGAAGGATATTCCTGAGAACCATAAAACCAAAGGAAACTCTTCCCCTAGAGACCAGATCCAATTTGTAATGAGTGATGAAGGTATGTGGAGTAGCCCACATTGCTACTGTGTATATTTTACTCATGGAAGCCTTGGAATGGGAAACAGCTGATGTGGCCATTGTTTTGGTAGAATGGCTCTCACAGGCAACTTGAGATTCTTTTTATTATATATCTAAGTAATACAATCTCTTAGCCATCTTGACAATGTAACTTTGGAAACAGACTTCCCTAAAGCTGGGTTGGAAAAGGATACACACACAACTGTTCTGATTTTCTAAATTCTTTAATTCTGTTGATATAGAAACATGATGGTCTGTGAACATCCAGCAAATGTAGGCAATATTCACCTGTGTTGAAAAAATTTGAGGAAGAAAACAGGTAAGTCTATGGTTTGAATAATGTTGGACTCATAACACCTTAGGAAGAAAGGATGGATTGGTTCTGTGGTTAAACTTGTGGTTAAAGGCAATTTTGAGCATAAAGAGAGCATAAAGCCTGCATCTAAGAAACTCGAAGTTATATATATCTATATCTATGATTTTCCATTAAAAAACTAAATTGCATGTCGCTGCTGGCCCAAAGGGAATAAACACCAGAGACTGAAGAACAATGGTGAGATCCCATGGCAGTAGAGGGTCTTTAATGGAGGCTTTAAATGCAGGGTTCCTTTGAGGAACACTTTGCAAAGTCTATGTGAAATTAGAAAAAGGTCCAAAAACCATTATGCAAGTTAGAAATTGCAGCTAACCGGACTTTAACTGCGGAGGCGGAAGCCCCTTGTTCAAAAAAAATGGCTAGAAATTATAGAACTTTTTCCACAGGAGCAAAGAAATAATGCAGATCGTTATCATAAGCCCCGGTTGAAAATCACTTCCACTTACTAAGGTAGAGTTTCCTGATGGATGGTCTATGGGAAGCCAGCAGAATTTTCCACACTGGAGTAGGTATTTCATTATGCCTGGTGAATAGTGGAATTGGAGGAACCAAGCTGTTAACTTGAGATTTTGAAGGATGGGGTGTACCAATCCCCGAGGGTGAGACAGCAGGTCTGGGACTGGGTCCAGAAATCATGGATGTTAAAACTAGATGGGGAACCAAAGGCCATAGAAGGGGAACCAAATCTGTCAAGGCCAATAGGGTGCAATGTGGATCACTTTGCTTCTCAACCTGGCAGCTTCCTTGATAAAGAGTGGAATTAGAAGGAGGGGGGGCATACAAGAGACCCAGGGGCCAATCGAGTAGGTCATCTGAATGTGACTCCTCCTGAGGGGGGACAAACTAGCTTCTGCACTTTTTTTTTTGGGGTGATGCAAAAAGGTCTCAGCAAGGCTAGCCCCAGTGACGAAAAATTCTCCCTGCTATCTCGACATTGAGAGACCACTTGTGCGGCTGTAGAATGCACTTACTCAGTTTGTCTGCTATCACATTTGAACTGTCCAGGATGTGTTTGCTATCTGAAAGCGGATGGAGGAAATAGCCCATTGCCACACTCTGAGGGCTTCTCGACAAAGGGGGTAGGACTTGGCTCCCCCTTGTTTGTTGATGTACCAAATTATAGACATATTGTCTGACTGGATTGCAATGGTCCCTAGGAGGAGGACAGATTGAAAGGCTTGCAGCACAAATAGCACTGCCTTCAACTCTAGGACATTGACATGCAGACTGGCCTCTATCGGGGACCAACTACCTTGGACTGTTCCTGCCAGATAATGCCCCCGAACCCCAACTGGGAGTCATCCATGGTCACTATGGCCTTGGGTTGAGGAGGGACAAATGGACAGCCTAATAGGATTTCTTTAGATTCCATCCACCAGGTTAAGTTTTTTTTGCAGTGACTGGTGATTAGTATGGGGTAGTTCACTGGATGGGTTAGAATAGACCATTGTGATGCTAGAAGCCACTGTAGTGGCCACAAGTGGAACCTTGCTAATGGGACTAGAGTGATGGTCACTGCCATGGAACCCAAAGCTTTAAAGACTAGTAGCGCTGGAACTTCATTTTTGCATAGAATAGGATGTACTTGGGGATTTTATCTTCTACAATCTGTGCTGAGGAGGGGAGGCTACACAAGAGATGGTATTCAGACAAGTGCCTATGAATTCTAAATCTTGAGAAGGGCTTAGCTGAAATTTTGTTTGACTGACTGTGATGTCCAAACTCACGAACAAATGCAGAATGAACTCTGTTGCTTGAAGAAGTAAATGCTCAGTGAAAGCAGTGATGAGACAGTCATTTAGATATGGAAACACATGGAATCCGTGCAGCCTCAAATGAGCTACCATATGTTTGGTGAACACCCTGTGGCCTGTGGTGAGACTAAAGGGCAGCACCCTGAACTGAAAGTGACTGGCTGTTAGCCAAAAGTGGAGAAACCTTCTGAAGCGTTTGTCCATTTTTATGTGGTACTACGCGACTTGAAGGTCTACGGAGCACATCCAATTGTTATCCTCTAAAAAGGGAAGCATAGATTGAACAGTGACCATCTGGAATTTGGACTGTTGAACAAATTTGTTTAGAAGGCTGAGATCCAGTATAGGGCTCCAGTCACCTGCCTTTTTTGGCACTAAAAAGGAACTTGAGTAAAATCCGGATCCTATCTGGTCTGGTGGAACTTCTTGAATGATTCTTCTTGGTAGCAGCTTTTGGATTTCTAAGGCTGCTTGGTCTCTCTGATTGGGTGGATCAGGGAGACTTGTTAGAGATCTGGGATAAAGGGTGAAGGGGGATAAGAATAACCTCTGGTAATAATTTTCTGCAACCAAACATCTGTGGTTATCTGTTGCCAGGCTTTTGCATGCAGAGAAAATCTTCCCCCAACTGCTTCCAGAGGTAAGCAATTGGGTCCCCCCTGTCAGGAGTGCTGGTAGGGCTTGCCTGAGAAAGTGTCTCTGGATCCCTGATTCTGCATGCCACCTCTGCCTCGGGGTCAGCGTCTTCCATTAGAGCTACTCCATCTACCCCGAAGGGATCCTCCACCACGTGTGTTGTCCTGGAAAGGACCTTGGGACTTTTTGAACCACATCTTCCCACTCCTCTGATTCCTAGAATAGAATCATTGGGGAGTGGAAAAACATATGCCCACAGCAGAAAGGGCCTTCCCATCCTTCTCACACCTGGCTAGAGTTTCTTTAACTTTGGAGCCGAACAAAGGAGATCAATCAAAGGAAGTACTGAAAATAGAAGACTTGAATGGCTCCGCGAACTCACACAGGTGCATTCAGGTGTGCTGTCTGATAGCAGTGCCTAAACCAGCTGACCTTGTCATCCCTTCAGCTTCATGTGAAATGAGTCTCATGAACGAGTTAGAAATAGAATCCAGGGTAGCTACCTGGGAGGCTACATTTTCTTGGAGCTTATCAGATACAGCTCCTGCTAGGGTGTCTGATAGTTCCTTGATCGGATCCCTCTGGAGCCCAGTGAAATGTGCCAGAAAATTCAAGGACCTTAAGGCAAAGGGTGATGATGCATAAACCCACTTTCCAAACCTGTCCATCGCTCTAGACTCTCGGTTAGGGGGATGAACAGAGGAACTTTCCTCAGCCAGTTCCTTTTTGTTGGCCACCCCTACCACCATGGCATCTATTAACCCTTTAGCCCGATGTTGATGGTCCTCAGGTGCAGAAAGGATTTTATCTGGTCTCCGGGGAATCAGTTCTATGGAAGATGATTTCCAAGCCCGCTAAGCTATCAGTTTAATGAGATCATCAGCAAGAAATAGATAAGCGAGAACAAAAGGCTTGCAAGTACACAGACTCCTCAGAGGTAGGGTCTTTGGGCTTCCAATTACCTCCCTGTTTAAGCATCTCAAAAATGACTCCAAAAGAGAGGTCTTCCGAGGGTGACCGGGGGGGGGGGTATCCCTTCCCAGTCATCAAAATCAGTGTCCCCAGTGACTGACTCTTCAGGTAAGTCCAGGTGTTTCCTCCTGCACATTTTCTTCCGAGAGGGTTCCTCAGTGGGAATGTCTGAAAAGGTATTGGAAGAAGGGTGGCCCTCAACTGGGATATCTCACAACCTTGGATTTCGCTGTCTGGACATGGATGTTGGTGGAAGATCCTGGTAAGAAGGGGTCAGTGGATAAATCTCCAGTACAGTAGGAGCTACCTGAGAGCCTGCGGTGGCCAATGTTCTCTCCATAGCCTGGAAAGCAGGTCCCCCTAAAGAGGGATGGGAACCTGGAACCGAGAAAGATGAACTTGGAAGCGGGGTCACACCCCAACCGGAGACACCCACCTCCAAAGACAGAGCCGAAGAAAGACCCTCAACTGCCAGAGTCCCAAGAGGTAAGGATGACTGAATAAAATACAGGAGTTGACTCAAGCCTCTCGGGCCAACAGGGGGAGCCATGATCTCTGGACTCCATCGGTTCTGAATGAACCAAAGATGTCGAAACAAAGTCTGGAACTGAAGGCAAGAGGGCTGTCAGTGCCAGAGCAACAGGAACCTGAATGGTCAGAGTGGGGAGCTCTAAAGCCTCCTAGGAGGTCAGAGAAAGAACTGGAGGAGTCCTGGGAGAAAACATCCCTACTCCAGAAAGGAGAAAGAGGGTTGGGAAGAAGTAGAAAGACCCCTAGCTGTAAGGAGCTGGTACACAATCTCACTACATCAACTTCAGTGAGACTCCTGGAGGACCAAACAAACAATGCAGAGGGAGATTCTGGCCTTTCTATAAAGGGACTGGGAAGTTTGGTAAAAGAAGGTGTCAATGGAAGGGGAATACTTTGTCCTGGGTGTATAAAAAGTATCAATTTTAGTCACCCAAGGGGGGATATGATCTGTTGTGGTGCAGAAGGAGGTGTCAGGACCAACATGGAAACTAAAGAAGCCAGTGCAGATGCCGGTGCTGAAGGCACCAAGGTTACTGGTGCCTAAGAATGAGTCTGTTCAGAGAGCTTCGGCACCTCTGCTCTCAGTTCCAAGAAGGAACCAACAGAAGGGGACTTTTGTTTTCTTGGTGTCTGTGCCAATTAAGACGTTGGCACCGAAATCCTACTTTTCTGGAACCAGAGGTCTTTGGAGACTTACCAGCCTTGGATAAAGCTTCTTCAAACTGGGTCTTATGAAACTCTACGAATAAGCTTGTTACGATGTTCTACAAAGGCCCTAGTACTGAAGGCCTGGCAGATGGAGCACTCTGTCAAAATGTGGAGCACCTAAACAATAAACACAAGCCATATGCCCATCAGAGTTGGGCATTTTTTGGCTGCAGTCCTGACACTACTAAAATCCAGTTGCGCCTTTGGACCTATCTGCCATATTGACAAGTGGCAGAAAATTAACAGTCATGCTACACACACACACACACACACACACACACACACACACACACACACACACACACACACACACACACACACACACACAAGGATAGACAGGAAAAGGATATGGTTCTACCAACAATGGCAGAAAGAACTACCAAAATGGTAGAGGAAGAGAAGACAGCAAAGCTACCAGTGATGGTAGGGAAAGGAATACAAATGGGTATAGAAAGTACAACTACCAGCGATGGTAGAGAAAGAATACCAGTAGGTACAGAAATGCACTCAAGTGAAAAAGGTGGGTAGAGAAAAGAAAAAAATATTAAAGTTTTATAGCAAAGAAAGGTAGAAAGACCAACAAAGTTTAAATATTACATAGCTGTGAGAGGAGAGTCGGTTGACGCTTCTTGCTATGTGAATTGGAGAAGGGCATCGGAACAGACCATCCAAGAGTCAAGAATAGATGAAGACTGACAGATTAATCACTTCCTCAGTAACAACCATTTGTTCCCTCAACATTTCTGACAAAGTGCTCTAAATGAAGGTTTTAAAATTGACTAACTCATTACATTCCCCCTAAAAAATGTTCCCAATTATCTCTCTCTTCCCCATTACACACCTCCAGCATTTGCTGTCTACATAAGGAAAAATCCTCTGAAGTCTACTTGGGGTATAAAAATATCTAATGCAAATACTTCCATACATAAATCTGAAGTCTTATGGATTTTGTTACATATTTGGGAGCCTTACCGATTCCTTCCCATTGTTCTTTTGAAAACTGCATTTCTACTCTTTTCCCGATCTTTTCTAACCACCATGATTGATTTTTATAGTTAACATATACACACTAATTATAATTATTACTAGTAGTATTATTACCAATATAATATTATTAGTAATATTACCAATTATACCTTAGCAGCTCATATTCTGCCAGAGCTGGTCTTTCATTTAGCACTTGCTCTGATCTCTACCTATTATCCTTCAATCCATGCTAAGGAAGGCAGTCACTAGCCTGCAAATCCAAACATCTGCTTAGTCTCATCCCACTCCATTATCACCATCTACAACTTCTCTAGTTGATAAAAATATACCTGACCTGTATTTAAAACTAAAGGGATGAAACAGATTTTCACCGTTTGAATCTTACAATAAATAATCAAGAGCTTCCAGATTCTTGTTTTTAAACTACATTTTATTAAAAATATTTCATAAGAAATGAACAAAATTATCATAAGCTAGTATAACATAATTCTAACTATGATATACTTGGTACAGTAACATTTGTGAATAAGAAAGCTGAATATACCATACCATGCATGATTTAATAGGAAACATTGAATAATACATTTCAATCATTGGTCAACATCCACAAAATAAAATAAATAAATAAATAGATTAAATAAAACCAAGAGTATAAGCAGCATTATGTACTGCACCACAGTTACCAGGATATTAGCAGCAACATAGAACATGCTGGACTATGTGAAATCAAAAGCAAATACTGCTGAGTTTATACCAAAAGTCAGGATTTTTTTTTAAGGATTCTACTTACTTCCACAATGTAAAGGGCTAATTAAATAAAAATTCAGACACATCAAAGATGTATGTACTTCATATAACCCTTTTTTCAGCCAGGCTTCAATTACTTTCACTTTTTTTTTTGCACAAACTAACAATCACGGACAAAGAAAAGATACTGGGATAATTGTAGGAGCAGAAAAAAATGCATATGTTTATACATCCTCACTGCTGCAAACACATAAGCTTAGCCCCCAGCTAAATGTGCACTGGCTATAATCAATCTACTATCAAACAAAGCATCATTAAATATTACAGTCTCCTGAAATAAACCAAACCATTCAATGAACAAACATTGTGCAGTTTGAGTTGATAAAAACAAATGAGAAAGAAATATTCCTTGGAAAAAGGCAAATTAATTAACAGCACACTATACACCCCCCACCCCAAACCAGGCAAACCATTTAACCACACAGACCTTAACCTTACTACTCCCCCTCTCTCAACCCTCAAATAATTTGCCCTCTTCCAATTTTTCAAAAATTCCAAATAGGGAAGCCTTATACCTAAATGAAATACATTCTCCTAAACCTAAGGTGGATCAACTCCTCATTCCTCCCCAAACTTCATTACGTCTCCAAATCTTCTATTCTCAGGACCCTGTCAGATTTCTAACTCCCGAGTATAGCCTTCTTTGATCATTGTAGAATTCTCAGCAACAAATACTGTTCTGAGGTATTGCTGGTAGGTAACTCTAAGCAATCTTCAAAGAAAATAATTCTTTAATGACTTAAGATTTGGACACCAAAAAACCTGCCCACTAATTCAGCATTTTATCACACTCCCATGAGATGATGTAACCAACCCACCATTTTACACCAAGCAGCACTTCCTAGATGAATCTTATCCTATCCTCCCCAGCTTACAAAAATATCTAAACAGGAATTGCATACAAAAATAAATAAATAAATAACCCTCTGGGACATGGTAGTTTACCCACCCCATCATCACAGAATGTTACCTAATCTAAGTCTTGTCATAGTCTCTCCCACAGGAGTAACACTATGGTTTATTCAGATTTCAAGCCACTTAAAATCCTGTAAGTTGTGGATAAAATCCCTTGAATATGCATTTTACCACCAACACCCCCATCCCTAACCTCTATCAGTCACATGACCAGTTGCAAGGACTTCCTGGTTATCCCTACTCTTTCACTTTAACTAATCTACAGCTTGGATAAAGACCAAGTAGTGCCATTTCAGAGTTGGACTCAACTGCCATTCTATCTGAACCTCTGCCCATTTTTTAATAGCTTGTCTTCCTTCATTAACTGATACCAAAATCTATTCCCTATTTTTGTTTCCACCAATTTCATTAAAGCTTGTCAACACCCTCATATTCAGACTCTCCTATTGTTAATAATTTCAGCTGTCCAATTCTCCTGGTCCTTAAATGTCAGTGCCCGATTTCAATGCCTTGCATAAGGGGATCAGTTATTAGTTGAGCAGAACCCTGGCCTTCCATTGTCAAGAAAAACCTCACAAAGTCCAAGTCCCACTCCAAGGAAAAAGACCCTCCAAGGGACCTTATTCCACTCTGGCCAGTGGTTCCCATGCACAGCCATCACTGCTAAAGCCATTCTAGCTCACCAAAAATGTGTCCTAGTATCAGGGACTCCAAAAGCTCTAATTACAATGTGAAGGACTACAACTGCCCGAGCTACCTTAGACATTTCCCTTATCAGCTGCCCCGCACAAGTGCAGCTGCAACAGAGTATGGGATCCTCTGATCACATTCTAGGGGAGACCCGTGGGTCCTGCTGAGTACTAAACAGATTTTGCTAAATGTTTATTCCACAGAGGCCTGGAAGGAAGCTTCTACTATATTTTTTCATCTCAACCCTTAAATACTTCAGGAGGTCACCTTCCCACAGGTTAGGGCACATTTCCCTCAACCTCCACTTTTCCTTTACATTCAAGGTCAGCAAGGTTATCTCTGCATTAACCTAATAGCCCAACAATGTGGCAAACCTGTTTAATATATCCCACAAAACTGGTACATCCCTTAAGGAATTAACCATGATCGGCAAACAGCATAATCTTCATCTGAAAAACAGATATGCAACAGCAACAGCCTCAATACGTGAAGTTCTAATTGTCTGCACAAATGGTTCCAAGTACAAGGCAAGCAACGACTGAAAAAGGAGATGCCCCTAATGTGCACCCCTAAACGGATGGTTTCTGAAAGTTCATCTTAGATTATCTTTAAACATGCCCTAGTACAAATTATTAAAACCAGTTCTTAAGAAACCCCCACCATGGGAACATTAATCCCACCACTATACCCTGCAAAATGTATTCCGTGCTCAAACTTACTATACTTACCAGCTTCCATGTATGATGTGCATGTCGCATTTATCAACAAAACCCTTGTTAAGGAGCCTGACATCCTCTGACCCCCACAATACCACACTAATCCCCATGTAGTAGATCAGGTAATACCTTTGCCAGTATAAACACCTTATAATCATGATTAAGCACAGAGATGAAACAGGATGACGGCTGACACAGATCCTTCCTTTCTTTTAAAATCACAGTGAAAATGGCATTTTTACAGGAGTACCTCTAAAATCTCATTCATCATTTTCAACTAAAAGAATTTATCTTCTGCCACTACCCATAATTACACTGTCAGACCATCTGGGCGCAGCACCCCTTTCCCTTTAATCCTCCCCAGTTCAACTCCAGCTTCACTCTCATTATGCATTGGTATACTCTGAAAGCCTAGGGTAGTCATAAATTCTCCAAGAAGGGGAAAAAGACCTCATTCTGAAGTATAAGATTTCCCTCATGAGAATGCTACTGGCTGTAAAAGATTCTAAACTCCTCCACAATACCTACTGAGACAGCTGCTGCCTCTTCTGTATTCAACTTCTTAATTTGAAAGATTACCCTTCCACTGCCTAATGTCACCCTCATGACCAGAGCTACCAGACTGATACCAGAGAACATGAAATCAATACATGCTTTCATCCATGTACTCTTCCTCCCTAGCAATCCCCTTCTATATTACACACGGCTAACCTCTTAAGGATCTCATCCTCTTTAGCTACAATCCTAAACCTCTCCTTGAGCTCTCTACTCAGTACCCAGACTTCCTAATATCATCTTCTCAAGTCTTCTTTAACACAATCTCACAAAACAGGGCTCCCTCCTCATGAATCAGGCTAGACACTCCACCAGCTATTTCCTTATCCTCTGATTCTACAAAACAAAACCTAAGCATTTCCAATGTCTAGACACGTCTAAAACATTGACCATACTGATGTCTATGAGCAGAAGAGCATGACCAAAAATAACCCTTAGGCCCACATGTAGTTCTGCCACTTTATCCACATACTCTCACATATTGCATTCCTTGTAAAACAGAGTAAGAATTATATTTCTGTAAATAAAATCGAAAGCCCTTAAGACAATTTTGTGTCCTAAATAGCTGCATATCCTTGAGCTCTACTGACTAAAGTAATGCCTCAAAAACTTCCCATCTACATTTACCCTCTTCAGTCTTGAATCACTATCAGCATCCTGGCAAATAATCATCATGTTTCATTCTCCCAAAACAATTAAGCTACCTTTATAAAAGGCTAAGATATGTGACATACTCCTTACAGACTTCACAGATGCCTCTGGAGTGACAAACACTGAGGCCAGTGTTACTTCACTGCCCCTTAACATTCTTTTCAGGGCTGCAAAACATCCCCTCTCATCTACAAGAACATCTTATTCATGCAAATTCACTCTACATTGAACAAGGATGGCCACTACTCTTCCTTGGTGAATATGCCACTGTAGCCCACAAGGTATACGTCCTCGCTTACTGACACTTATGATACTACATCCCAAGACGTATTTCCCAAATAGCCACAATGTCACACTCACTTTTCATTAAAAAAATGATCACCCTCTGTCTTGTAACAGAGCTGATAACACCATTAATACTCCAGGTAGCTATCTAAACCATACCCACCATCCATCCGGCTCAAAGAAATACTTCCTACGGCCATTCTAGTTCATCTCATCAACAATACCCCACTCCCACAATATCTTTACAAGGCATGTGCTTACTTGTCCCATTTATTACTCCCTTACACAGAAAAAGCACAATCCCAAACAAAGCATGCGAAATAATATACAACCCACAACCTCCCAAGGTAAACAATGTGCATGCACTCGAGATGCCAGACTCGTATCCCATCAACTAACCTGTAACATTTTACATTCTAAGGCAAAAAACACTACCCCATCCCAGCCCAATTTACAACTTTGCAGCTCATAGCACTTTCCAAATACACAGCCTCCAAACAATGACAACATCTAGCAACACAGCATTTAAAAATCTACAAACCCACTCTTTCCCTCTCATAAAAATAAAAGCGTATTCAAAATTGGATCACCATTTCCATAACCACTGGGTTTTCATATAGCTTATAAAACTCCACACAACCTAGAGTAAAAAATGTGTCATCGCATAGTAATCTCTTAGCATTACCTCATCATTTATCTAACATACTTCAAAAAATGAAACTAGCACTCAAAATAACTTTTTTTTTTTTTTTATACAAGTCTCAAAAGTGCAGTTGGGAGACAGAACCAGTAATTTCTCTCACTGAGAAATCTGCAATTCTAATGTTGCAATTCTATTTTCATTGGAATATATTTTCATAACAAAACCTTCCATAGCTTAACAAGTAACTTACTCCATGAAGGTTACGCAATTAATGCAAGACGGAATTTACCTTGTAATGGGCAACTCAACTGAAGAGACTAATATCTGCTGCCCACTACTTCCAACCTTCAGTATTCCTCCACCAGTACACTAAAGACCAGCATCAGAAAAAAGGGGATAATAACTGGAAAGATTATTTACAATACAGGAAACTTTACTGGCAGTTATTGCTAGAAGCCTCTAGTTTCCCTGGCTTGAATGAAAAAAAATAGTATTTGTAGTGCTTTGACTTTAATAGCGGATGAGATTTAAATGAGTTGATTATATGTGATGATTTTTTTGATTATGCATAAAATATTTTTCAATATTTTTAAATACACTAATGTTAAAAATTGATATGAATTTAATGAATGTCATTAGTTTGTTATAAGTTTTATATACTCATATATCTTTTTATTTTAGTGTCAAGTTACTTGTACTTTAAGGAAGTTGATTAATTATATAGGTTAATTGATAATTACCGTCCCATTAGCTTGACAAGCCTTATCTGCAAAGCCATGGAGAGGATCATAATGGAACTCATAAAGACATAGGGAACTTGCAGACTTTGGATCCAACCCAGTTTGGCTTTGTCAAAGGCAGATCATGCCTTTTAAACTTGGTTGACTTTTTCGAGACAGTCACCAAGGCCATTGATGAGGGAAAGGCAGTCCATACAGCCTACCTTGACCTGGCAAAGGCCTTCGACACAATACCCCACTCAGGTATCATCGAAAAACTCATCAGCTTGAATGTAAACCCATACATCACAAGATGGGTTGCAAACTGGCTAAGTGACAGAACCCACAGGGTCAGAGTTGCTGAAGCCATGTCAGACTCAAAGCCTGTCACAAGTGGTGTCCCACAGGGCTCAGTCCTGGGTCCACTCTTGTTCGGCATCTACTTTTCTGAAGTACAAGCAAACACAGGAGGGTTATGGCTGACAAAGTTTGCAGATGACTGCAAACTGGGTGCCATAGTCGAAAACACATCTGACACAGATATCCTTCAGAAGGGCCTCACAAACGGATAACTGGTGCCAGAGCCATGGCCTAAAGTTAAATGCCAAGAAATGCATAGTCATACCCTTCGGGAAAAACAAGGTTACCCCTAGCTACCATATAGGTGGCAATCCACTGAGCACAGAAGAAGTCATCAGGGATCTGGGGACCCAGGTTGACAGTAGCCTTTCGTTTGACACTCATGTTGCTAAAGTAGTTAGGAAAACCTTCTACATTGCCCACCTGATCATGAAGGGATTCACATCTAGATCAAGGGAGGTCATCATCTCCTGTACTCATCACTCATTAGACCTATGATTGAGTACAATGCCCCATTCGGAATGTATCTGACCCGACACCTGCAGCAGCTGGAAAGGCCCCAAAAGTTCCTCACCAAAAGGATAAAGGGTCTCAAAATATGTCTTATGCTGCCCGACTGAAAGAACTCCAGCTCTATTCAGTCTCATACCGCTTGCTCAGAGGTGACCTGTGCCTGACATATAAGGCCATGTCAAACCCAGATTTGATGAATATGCTTCACCTCAAAAAATCTAGATCCCTCAGAACCACAAGGGCGGGAGACTTAAACCTTGACACGGTTATTAATAGAACGTGCTGGAGGGACAGATTCATCACCCAGAGACTCCCTATGCTGTGGAACAAAATCCTGGTACATGTGAGGCAGAGCACCTCGCTGGCCTTGTTCAAGAGGAATCTTGACCAATGGATGGGAGATCGCAGATATACCCCAGGGATTACTTCAGTGTCACTGCTTGACAGAGGCACAGCAAAATAATAGGCATAGTTTTATTCAAACTAAAGGGGTGGCGAAAGCCAAACTATGGGCTAGGCTTATAAATGCCCTTGGGCAGATAGCCTAGTATGAACCTATGAACCTATGAACCTATAATGAAGTATTTAAAGACAGAAAATTACATGGACGTTGATTCTGATGACGTTCCTTGGCATAATGGGAATGAAAGTGCTTAATCCTGTTTTTTCTGCTTCCAATGTGTTGTTCCTAGGGACATTGGTGAACTAGTCATGTTTTTGGAGTCCATTTTCATTTTACCCCACTCACCAGCTAACTCTTCTGAAGTATTTTCTATCTTGCCTAATAACTCCAGAATCATATCCACTACTGACTCTTAACTTTTTCTCTTTTTAACATATTAGAAGGAATGCACTAGTGTCCCATTTTACATTTGTACCCTGCTTACTTAACCTTAGTTATTACTGGTATGTGATCTGATACAGTTATTAGATGGGTCACAAGGCTTTCAATCAATACACACGATGCTGTGAAATACAATAACTAGGCTGGACTGAAAAGAAAGTACATCTTGAGGAGCAACAGGTAAAGTTTTTCTGAGTTCCTGATAAATTAATTCACATTTGCCATACCAAATGCACTCGTATGAGTCTTCTGAAATTTAGATGTTATTTCGTTGCATTTTCCCTTTTAGGTCACACTGATATAATCATACTACTGTAAATGAGTTTCTGGTCTCCATCCATAAATATCTGCTACTGAAATCTTATTTCTCTTCAAAATTCTACTAAACTCCATGACAGTAGTTTAGGTGGAATATAAATGCTTGCCTGTGTAATATTCCTCTCTGCCAGTAACCCCTTACTACCACATTACTATTTTTTCTCTTCTATCACTGCAAAACTGTAAAATTTCCAAAAATGTTTAGCCACTCATGTAAGAAAAATTCCCCCAAATGGATGGCTGCATCCAAAAGAATTACCAATTCTTAAGTTAAGATCAACCATGTTAAAGCATAGGTTAAAATTACTGTCTGTTCTTCTCTTATCTCAGTTCTTCACAGGTGTGAAAAACTTGCATACTTTTAGCAAACATTTACTTTTACTCTTAAGCAAAAGTGCACTGGCTACCCTTACTAAATTGTGCAGTGTTGCTTAATGCATTAAAGTGCTAAGTCTACTGGGGAGGCAACTACTTGTATACAACTACTTACTTTCCTCAGTTTCAAGTTTCATTTATTTTCATTTAAAAGGATGCTGACATTCTTTTAAAAGGTAATTAAACTTGTATCATCTAGATTTTATTCAGAATACCTGCTCATACCTCTCATGATTAACTTCTTGCACGTGCAAGAATTGTCCAATTGCACCACTGTCTCCAACTAAAAGCAGGTGCTAATGGAAAAAAAAAAAGCTAGTAAGTTTGCAAATGAAACAAAGCACTACAACTTTTCATCACCTTCGCTTGTTTTTCAATCCTATGTATTAAAAAAAACTCTAACTTAAACTAAGGACATTAGTCCAGGCATCCACTTTCATGAAGACAGGGGAAAATACTGATCAATCCCCACAGCAGCTCAAGATTACATTACATTGACTTGAACTTGCTTCCCTCTAGCCATTCTAACCTTATTACAGTGTAAAGCTTGGATCCAGTACAACTAAGAAAATATTCATCATTAGTATATAAAGCAGTCTCAGAAAAAAATTGAACCCACCTCACATTTAAAATCTCTCTCACTGCATACATACTATGCAGAAGCGGGTTGTAAAATAACATGCAATTTAATTACATTTTTATACAAATGTTAATAGCAAAAGCTGTATTACTTGACAGTTACTTCTTTAGTCACTCCGCTGTCATTTCAAACAATTTCCCTACCAATTTAACACAGTTCATAAATTTTTTCAACCACTTCTTGCAGAATCACAGTTGGCACATCCAAAATATACTTAATGGAATAGCTGCCTTACAGTTCTCCCATTTATTTGCTAATTGCATATTGTTACTTGCCTCCTTTCTGATCATCTCAGTCTCCTTTGTCTTGCTGGTACACCTTTTGTCAGACAAAACGTTTTATTTCCTTCTTAGTTTGTTCAGTATTCAAAACTGTCTGATTCTCCAGGAAAAATATTCTAAAGAAAGCTGGATACCGCAACTGAATCTCACACACCTGCCTCACTGACATCCCATTTGCAGAGAGAGACTTTATTCACCATACATTAGGCAGAACAGAAGCAATTTCCACAAATAGTCTAGTGCCCATAACTTTTAATACTTGTCCCTTCTGCCAGAGTTCTGTTGGGGGAACACCTTCTGCTAGTATGACTGCAAATTTACTAATATAGGTCTATGCTACTTTCTCATGGCCAAATATGCAGCCAAAACACTCCATGCCTTCTCAACTAACAACTCTTGTTGTGGTGGACCAGTCAAGTTGATTATTTGTACTTTCACAAAAATAATGCAGTTTGTGCTTTCCGATTTCTCTGGTACAGCAAAAAGAAATCTCAAGTTTTCAACTTGTGTTTTGTCCAACTTTTTTTTTGAAACAGCTCTTCTGGGGAAGCCTCACATTCAGGGAGTATTTCCTTAATTTCAACCTCCAATTTCTGCAGTCTTATCTGAACAATTCCATGAAGTTGCTTCTATTTTATTACAGCCATTTGTTATCTTACTTTATACTTTCTTCCAATATCTCATTTTTTAAACTTCGCTGAGTGTGTTTGAGTTATTTTCCCCTCTAAATTACTGAAAGGCACCCCCAATACTAAAAGTGGCACGACCTGCTTTTTGTTCGACACTTGTAAGGCTCTTTCAAAACAGTTTTTGCTCCTTTTCTGGTTTATTTTTGCTTACTTTATCCAAATTTCTTATTTTCTAGTATCCAACCAGTGTAATTACTAGTAACTGGATTTCACTGAATTTTTTTATATTTGGGAAGCTCTAAACAACCTGTTAGAATGCAGCCATCCTGTAAATCAATTTATATTAAAAGTTTTAACTTAAGAAGAGGTAGAAAACGTTGTTTTGGTTCACAACAGCAGTAGAAAGACAAGGAAACTGATTAAGTATAGGGCAGGAATAAGAGTCTGCAGGTTAAAATATATTTGGATAAGGTCATCAAACTGTTAAGAGCGCTCAACAACCCTATGAAGGACAATTAGTAAACAAGAATAATAATAAAAATGTGTCCTTCATATATATTAGAAATTACAAAGATACACTGACTTTGGTGGATGTTTTACTGACAATCAGAATTTTAGGCTGCAGATATAATGTACTGAAAGACCATTGTTTACATTAATGGGGGACAGGGTAGTTAATTATTTTCAGAAAATTATAAAAAAGCTTCTACAAAGTATGGTATTTCGAACAAAGACTAAAATTACTTTCCCCCCATACCTCATACTCATTTATAAGGTATGTTATAAAAATGCAGGCAAAAGATGACTAGAAATATCTTACTATATAATCTATATATCAAATGAAGATCAAATTTACATGATAGGTGAGTAGCTATAGGCCAATCAATCTGATATCTACCATGAGGAAGAGTTTGAAGACATTGCCTTTAAACACCTTACCAAAAGAGTTAATGATGAATCCTAAAACATCTACCATGCATACACAAAACATACATCAGTAGCATCCTGTACAATAAAAATGACTATATACACAAACATGACATTTGCCTATTTGCTGCATCTCAAAGTTCACCATCAATTATTACATACCAAACTTAGTAAAACATGTGTATCTAAAGCCTCTTGCAAATTGAACAGGGTCAGCAAACTGAAAAGAGGCAGGGCTGCACAACAGCAAATGCATGAGTATAAGGCTTGCAAGGAAATACTA